>NW_027551604.1:300833-601666 GCF_051989575.1 Stigmatopora nigra
CAGTTAAGCCAAGGTGTCAGACTTGCGGGCCACATTAATGTCAACTCCATTTCACGTGGGCCGGACCATCAAAGATAAAATATTTACTTTTATTTTAATAAATGGATTAAAAGAACTGGATTAAAAGCAGCCTTTTTCTTCTCCCCCATGTCTTTCAGCCGTAATCCCTTTGACGGACTCCGAGCACAAGTTGCTGTCCATCCATTTTTCCGTGGACCCGGGCAGGGAGTGGGAATGGACCAGAGACGACAACGACAACGCCAAGTTGGCCAAGTAAGTCTCCTCCTGCTTTCCAAGGTTCATTAATGGGTTCCGTTTAGATCCGAACGCTCTGGCGCGCAGGTCACTGAAAACAAATGGCGAGGAGTTTACGCCAGGCTTTCTGTTCCACATTCTGCTCGAGTTTATCCTTCAAAACAATCCATCTGAGATTGTTGCATGTGAATAGGAGGAAGCTTGTTGCCTCAACCATTTTCCCACAAGTGGGAATTTGTCTCCTCTTTGATTTGATGTTATTTTTGGCTGCTGAAACCAAACGCTTTTTGGCCCAAAATCATCCAATCCCAATTTGTTACATTTTTTTTGTTACATATACCCAAATAATGACATTTTTTGGGGGGGAGGGAGCAGATTTCACCACCACCAAATTTTAATTTCAATGACTGTTTAAATTTAACGATTGATAAATATTTGCGACTTTTGCTGTCTGACTATTAAAGTTTGACCTGGTGTATTTTTTCCGTTGCAGCCTGATCTTGTCACTGGAGGCCAAATTGAACCTGTTGCACAACTACATGAATGTCACATGGATCCGAATTCCATCTGAAACAAGGGTAAGTCCTGGAAATGTTTAAGTCACTCTACAACGAGTCTTTTTATAGCTTTTATTCAAAGTATATAATGCATTGGGGGACAAACTTAAGCCCTCAATCTATGATGTTTATCAAATTTCCCGATTTTCCCCGTTTCAAATCAATCATTGTCATTTTTTACTCCAGTTTTCAATTGTGTTTTTAGTATAAAATCATTTTGTAAAATTTAAAATTATATAACATAGCTACAATAAACATTGTTTTAGATCTATAAAACACTGAATATTCAGGGATTTTTTTATCCATTTCAAAAAAAACTCTAAATCTAAAATGGAGTTGATGTTAAAGCAGCCCGTGGTCTAGTAGTCGTAGTCCCAAATGTGACCTAACGATGCGTTGGCGTGCGTTCCAGGCTCCCCTGGCTCAGCCCGAGTCGCCGACGGCCTCGGCGGGCGAGGACGTGCGCTCCCTGGCCGAGTCGGTGGACTCGGACCGCGAGTCCGTCGGCAGCAATTCCAACGTCAACGCGGTCAAGGTGGCAAAGGACAAGGACAAAGACAAAGACAAGCCACAGCCGCCGGCGCACCGCAAAGACAAAGACAAGAGTCGTGCCGACTCGGTGGCCAACAAGCTGGGCAGCTTCAGTAAAACGCTGGGTATCAAGTTAAAGAAGAACATGGGCGGCCTGGGCGGACTGGTCCACGGAAAAATCAACAAATCCAACTCGGGCGCCGCTCGGAACGGCGACAACGCCGCGGAAAAGCCCCGGAAGAAAGACTCCAAGGCGGCCAGGGGCAACAAAGACGAGTCGGGCCACTCGGCCAGCTCCACGTCCTCGGAGAAGGCCACCAGCCCCTCCCCCCCGGCCGGGAAGGCCCCGACCGCCCCCGCCGGCGCCAGCGACAAGAGCCTGGAGAATTGGAAATACAGCACGGACGTCAAGCTCAGCCTGAACATCCTGCGGGCCGCCATGCAGGGCGAGCGCAAGTTCATCTTCGGGGGGCTCCTGCTCACCAGCCACCGCCACCAGTTCCACGAGGAGATGATTGGCTACTACCTGAGCAACGCGCAGGAGCGCTTTAGCCAGGAGCAGGAGCAGAAGAGGAAGGAGGCGGACAAGGAGGCCGACAAGGCCCAAGACCAGGGCGTCCTCCAGGACAGTTTGCCCCCGGAGAGCGTCTCTCCGGCCCCACTGGCCCCAATCCACACCCTGAAGGGGAAAGGCAGGAACAGCCCCGTCCCCACGGTACCTCCTCCTCTTCCTCCTCACCACCACCTCTCCTTCCCGGCCCCCCCGACGCCGCCGCCCGTGAGCCGCCCTCCCGCCACTCACTGCTCCCCCAATCTGGGCGGCAAACGCCCGGTCCCCGTCTCCGCCCACTACAGCCACACCCCTCCCGTCCAGAGGCACAGCGTGATCCACCTGCAGAGGGCGTCGACCCCCGCCGAGCCCTACAAGGCCCCGCTGGGCGGCCTGAAGACCTGCGCCACCTACCCGCAGCAGAACCGCACGCTGTCGTCGCAGAGCTACAGCCCCGCCCGGCCGTCGGGCGTGCGCGCCGCCGGCACCCTGGAGACGTTGGCGTACGGGGCCCCCGGGGAGCGGCCCAAGTCGCACACCTTCACCAACGGCTTCCACGCGGGGGACGTCCGGGACCGCCTGGAGTCGGGCGAGGAGGACGAGGGAAGGGCGGGGCGGGAGCGGGGCCGGGGGCGTGGCTGCGGGAGCCCCGCCTACCGCTTTCAGCAGCAGCAGCAGCGCCGCTGCAAGAGGGACGAGTGCTCCTTCTACGGCCGCCCCGAAACGGACCACTACTGCTCCTACTGCTACAGGGAGGAGCTTAAACGCAGGGAGCGGGAGAAAGGTCAGGGCCAGGGTCAAGGGCAAGGCCAGGGTCAAGGGCAAAGGCCCGCCTAGTTGTGGTGTGTCCCGCCCCCTCCCCTGCCCTGCCCCCACCCACATTTTCCCTTTTTGCCAGGGAAGCTTGAAACAAACGGTGAGCAGCTTTGGCCACATTCTTTTTGTGCGTGTGGGTGTGCCTGTCTCTCTTTTTGTTTTTTCTCTCCTTCCCCCCTCTTTCAATGTTGTCTTTTACTTGTTTTAAAGTAAAAGTCGCTCCTTATTTTTCATGGTAGGAGATAAAAAAAAAACCCAATTCAATCTCACGTGGGCGGTGAAATAGTTTGGACGCAATACCTCGGCCGGGTGGCTCTCGCTCCGGAACGTCTCCCGTCCCTTTTTTTGCAATCAAATGAACGTGAGAGGGGGATTAGCGGGCGGAATTAGCGCTATTAGCCTCGGAAGCAATAAATGGGCGCACTGCTACGCCCTCCCCCGCTTTTTTTGTCTATGCACCAATAATATTTCAGATACTGTAAAAGCCAAGCGTGGAACATTGGTGTGGTGTGGACCACATATTCCAATACCAAACCATTCTAATTTTGGCATATATGCTCATTTTCAGGCTAATTGGTCAGAGTTCCTCTAAAAATACACACTTTTTACCTTTAGCGTGTGCTAATGCTAAGACCGTTGAGTTACAAAAGTGCCACGGCGTACGTCGCTTACAAAAGTTGTCAAGACCATGACGGACTGTTATTCCCAGTCCAAATGGATTGGACGTCTATTGGTCCGGGAAAGTGGCTTTTTTTTTTTTAAAGGAATTTCCATGCCAAAATGGCGTTTTTTTCCAAATATGCAGTATTGACGTTGGATGGGATGACCAGAGTGGCGGGTAGCACGAGCGAGAGCCCACGCCCATTTGTCACCAGTGTGTTTTTTCACGTGTAGTAGGTCCGTCCGTCTGGCGTCCGTTCCCGGGCGTCTCGTCACGCTTTGTGACCGCTCGCCTCTTTTTTTTTCTCCACGTTTGGAGGAGGCTGGCTGAAGAAGAAGAAGCACTTGCTGCTATGAGAGCACCTCAAGCCTTTTGTGATGGATCATCAGTGCTTTAAACCAATCGGGGGAGGAGAGGGGCGGGGCCTGAGCAAAAAAACAACAACAAAAAAGCGTGTTTGTGTTGCCCGTCCTTCCGTCCTTCCGTCTTTCCGTCTTTCCGGTGATGCCGTTTACCGATAATGTGCCATGCCGTCTTTAAAAAAAGTGTGTCCCGCCAGCCGTCCTGGCCAAGGATGTCCACTGCCGTTTGCTTCCGTCTACTACTGCGCTGTTGCTCCTCCCTCTTCCTCTTCTTGCTCCTCCTCTTTCTCATCTTGGTTCGTACGTGAGCCCCCCCCCCCCCCCCCCTTCATGGCGTCCCCACCATGTTAGGACTGTAAGATATGATTTTTTGTATTCCTTTAAGACTTTTACACTACTTTAAATTATTGATTTGCACATTAGGTACAGATGTATATATGAACAAAATAATAGTTTATTGTTACAAAATATGTGTGTGTGTGCGTGTCTTTTTTGGTGATAATCGTTCCAACTTGAATGAACTGTGCGGTGTCAATTTAGGGAACTTTTCACATTCTGCCAATTTTAGCTTGAAACTACTAGATTAGAAGGTACAAATGTTCCGTTCAAAAATGCTTCCAAAATTCTCCCCGACTTGAAAATGTTTGTCAATCTTTCTGTTTAGTGTGAGTGTAAGACGTGAGCTGCAATGGGTTTTAATGGTGGGTGAAAAATCCCTTTTGAAAAATGCCAATCCTTTGAGGCCTGCTGAGTAATTTCTCCACTTGTTTGACAGCTAAAAAAAGTGAAAGAACAAAGCATGAATTGACGTGATGGAGTCCACTTGGCATCAATCTTCGTACAATGGTGAGTACAATTGGATCAATTTTTTTATTCTCTTTTTTTAGCCATCTTTTGATGTACATTTGAACTGGAGTTCAGGTAAGTCCACATTTGAACGGCTAAGTTATTTTGGAAAATGATGCTCACAAATGTTAGTCGTAGGAAATGTTCATTTTTACGCTGCGCTAAAGAATACCACGCTCATTTTGCCGGTAATCAAAGATTCATGTTCACGTCAGTCAGGCGACCAGTCTTTTATAACCTGTGTATGACCTCCATATTTTTGTGCGCAATGGTGCATCACGCCATCCACTGCAAAATATTTTCTACCAGCCATTTTTTACCGAAACCGCAAATAAAAAAACCCTTTGTGAGGATCGTCTTAATCTATTTAAAGAGATAGAAAAAAAAGCAGGATTTGCTGGAGGGAGAGAAGGAAGGTTACTCCGTGGGTGTGTGCGTGTGTGTGTTGGCGTCCAATCACAGCTTCCGTTCTCCCCGGGGGACGACGCCTCCCATCGCGATTGTGGTGGGCATCCACGAATAAACGTGTGAAGCAACGCCACTTCCGTGCATACGAGGTCACGACCCCGCTAAGGGACGTACTACGTCGTACGCCGCCGTCCTCACACAGACGGCCTTTTTTCAAACGGGACGCCATGCTTGCTGGTCCTTCCCCTCCCCTTTCAACGACCTCACACGGTCAACATGGCCGACTCGTCGGCGTCGCCCTCCTTGACCTTCCGGAGCTAAGACCCCCACCCACCCCCTCTCTGGCTGCCGACGCCAGGCGGCCAAACCCGTGCCCGAGCCGCTGAGCGCTGGCTTTTAAGCGGGTGGCCTCCCACCAGCTCGTGTGTGTGTCTGTGTGTGTGTGTGTGTGTTTAGGCCAGCCTATCCCAGCCCACTGGCGCTTCTAAAACGAAGCGTGAGGCCGACAAGTGGAGTGAGGAAAGCTAGCAATCCTTCACTACGACATGGACATCCCGTTTATTGTCGCTAGACGGCGAAAACTGTGTCATCATCATCATCAGGGAGGCTTGGCACGTGACTTTAAGAGAGCCTGAGAGAATGAATGGAGAAGCCCCACCCACTTATAACACACACACACATGTATTACTCCACCTCGCTATCTCGCTATCTTTCATACGCCACTTTTTGTTAAATATGGCGAGCACGCTTGACTGGTCTTGTTGTGAGAGATTGCAGATGGGTGGGCCGCCGGTTTCATGTGGGTTGGACCATTTTAGATAAAATATTTGGTTGTTTTTTTATAAATGAACTGGATTAAAGGTCCATGAATATTCCGTTTTATATAGATCTGAAACAATGTTTATTTTAACCTTTTTATATATTTTTAGATTCAACAAAATTATTTTTGAACTAAAAACTGAAAAACATGATTAAAAAATGTCAATTATTGATTTCAAAGAGGGAAAATCAGGAAATTTAACATACATCAACACTTCATTTTAATTTTAAATTAAAACAGAAAGTTGGTACTCATTATTTACTTTCCCGGACCAAACAATTTGATGCAGTGGGCCAAATTTGGCCCCCGGACCGTCACTTTGACACATGTGCTATAGATTGAAAGCCGTGCCTACTGAAGGCAAAAAGAAAAAAGTATAAAAGCCAGCCAATTTTGGAGAAGCTGCAACATGGCAGCCTGCCCATCCGTTCGTCCGTTGGTTCCTTGGCTAAAACACCACGCAGAATTTTCCTGAGCGAGGCGTGGGGGCGGGGGCGCTTTTTGGTCGATACCCAGCGACCTCCCACATGTAGTAAATATTTGCAGGGCTAAAATAAAGGAACAAGGTGTACTTCCCGTCGCCACGATAACGCCGGCCCGTGTTGAGAAGTGGTCTCCCATCAGCCGTCCTCGAAAAAAGGTCGCATGAAATCCAAGGAGCTCGGAATGTTGATTTGAACCAGCGCCATCCCAAAACTTTTTGTACAATATTGCATAAGGAAGTGTGTCCTCGTACGTTCGTTTTTTATATTTTACGTAAGAGCTAAAATGATGCAAATAAGAAAATACGTTGATAGTCAAACTCATAGGACAATCATTGAGTTTCATGGTAAAAGACAAAAAAATGGCCACCAGAAATTGTCTCTGCATATTTTCCGCTTTTATTTCCAAATGTAAACTTGACTATTCCATGCATACGAGTTATGACAACATACATTGTTGAACAATCTTGTTATTTTTCCATATTTGCATAGGACATGGTCACAATATATGGTCTAACGTAAAAAAGAAAAAAAAAGAAAAAAAAAAGAATGCCATAGAAAGGTACAGCAGAGCAGCTAACACCAGCACACCTCTGCTGGCTTGGAATAGAACCCCCAACCCCCTCCCCCTGTTACTGTACATCCGAAATACTTTTGACTCGAGTCCATAGGGATTTTTGCTTTACCCGCAGAAAAATCAACAACGTAAAAACAGAAAAACGGAAACAAAACACCCCAAAGGGTGCTACCCGGACATTTCGTCTCCGGACATTTTGTCGCCAGAAAGTTGGTCGAACCTTAACCACTTTTAAAGAAGACAAAGGAAATTCAGATAGTCTTTATTAAAGAAAATAAAACTGCAAAAAATGGCTCAATAACACTAACATTTGTGTTTGTGTGGTCAAGTGAGTTTTTCCTGTTTTGTTTTCTTTAATAAAGAATGTCAATATCCTTTGACTTCTTTTTAATAAAATTCATAATAAAATTTTATTTTTTGCCTTTTATTTTAAAAAAAAATTATTCGCGAGTCTGGTGACGAATTGTCCGTTCGACAAAACGTCCGGGGACAAAACGTCTGTTCGACAAAACGTCCGTTTGACAAAACATCCGGTCACGCAAATGGTAACCTTGAGGTTTAGAGGAGAATGTACTGGCCGTAGCTGAGTGGACAACCATTTATTTACACGTGACATTAGAGTGATGCCGGTGGGCGGGATAAACGGGGCGGGGGAACGGCGTTGGATGATTGGACGAGGTGGGCGGAGACGGGAGCGGCACCCCCGGACTTACTAGCACAGGCAACTGATGGTGACGGACAGACGGAGAAGGAGAGAAACAAATATATCAACGAACGTACGCGAGGTATCCACGAGAGAGCCACATTGCACTGAGGACAAAAAAAAAAGGGAAGGAGAGGCCCAATGGGAGCGGTCGCAGCGTACGTACGTCCCTCCCTCCCTCCGCTATTTGAAGATTGTAAGAATGAAAAGGTCCACGATCAAGCCCCGCCTCGGCCCAACCAATTACTGCAAACATTCATCTTTTCCCTTCATAGCTTTTGGTCACGACACACACACACGCAAAAATTACACTACTCCATAGTCTTGTAAGGGGGGGTTGTTTGCTATAAGTTATATATTTGTCCTTGACTCTCGAATCTTTTGTTGATTTTTAATTGGCTCCCCACCAAGACACCAGCCCCTCCTTCCAGGTGACAAACACATTCCACCTGGGAAACCACTAAAGCAACGTACCTTGCGCGCAGAATTCAGGCGTCCATGCAAACCCCCCCAAAAAAACTAGACCATTGGTGTCAAAGTGGCGGCCCGCGGGCCAAATGTGGCCCGTCGCATCATTTTGTGCGGCCCAAGAAACTAAATGATTATTTAAGATCAAATTAAAATGAGTATAAATGTATATTACATTTCCTGATTTTCCCCCCTTTTAAAATCATCCATTGCAAATTTTTAATCACATTTTTTTCTTTTGTTTTTTGTTCAAAATTAATTTTGTAAAATCTAAAAATAAATAGACAATATTTTCCGTTTTCCACTTGGATCTGGCCCACGTGAAATGTCGTTAACGTTAAAGCGTCCCGCAAAGCAACCCAAATTTGACCCTAGACCCCCTTTCCCCCCCACCAAAAAAAAAAAAAAGCCCAACATGGCTTCCACGGAAGCAGCGACTTTTCAATCCTTTGGAATGCTCGGCTTGGTCCATTCAAAAATCCACCAGTGGAAAAAAAATAAGAATAAAAAATAATAAGCCATTTTCCACGGCCTGGCTAACAAACAGCAACCAAAAAATGAAATTAAATAATGAGAAGCTACACAACTAAAAGGTTTAAAGCAGGAATAAGTTGACCTAGGAAATCAAATATGCACATTTTGCGTCATTAAATCCTGTACATGTCACAAAAGCACTTTAAAAAAAAAAAGCTGTACAATGTGTGATAGTAGCTATTTCCCCTTTTGCGTGTTTTGTGTGATTTTTTTTTTTTTTGCGTGTTTTGGCACACAGTTGCATCCATCAACCCTGTACTTGTACTGACATCAACAAAGTAGTCCGTATTTATTATTTTAATTTGCAGTTCTATTAAGCAGATGTGCGGTCCAATTCAACTGACAGCCGCTCCTCCCGTTCATTTTTTAAACATTTATTAGCGTGATTATTCAATGTATTTTTTTTAAAGATGCACAGATAGTCGGCGTATGGCTGGTTTTGCACGATTTTTGAATCAAAAGCACGTAAAGAACCCTGACATGTTGTTCCCGTATAGAAAAAAGCAAGCCGGCCATTTATTTACAGACTAAAACCAAGAAATAATCCGCCATTTTGTTGCGCTACTTGTCAAGCAGAGGCCATTTTGGGGAAAAAATACCAACGAGCGATATCTGTACACGCGTTTATATACACAATTAAATGAAATAATATCATTTAGGAGTCTATGGAGCTTTGTTGACGTCCACAAGCGTTCATTTGATGAACTAAAAGAGGCGGAAATGAAAATAGAGTGTCAGGTCAGGAAGTCCCATTCGTTAAATGTCGATGAAACATTCCAAAATTTTTGAATTGAAAAGGAAATGCCTCCAAGTGCTGGCTGGCTCTTTATTTATGTATTTATTTGAACAACAAACTCTTAAACACCTCGTTTTTCCCAATTCATTTCTTTTCTGAACCACCAAATCGGTAGCCAGCCAATCCCAGAGCAGGAGGAGACAAACAACCAATCACACTCTTGGCCAGGGACGATTTAGCTTCCAATTAGCCTAGCATGCATGCTTTTGGCATGTGGGAGGAAACCGGAATACCCGGAGAAAACCCTCACAAGCCAAACGTGCAAACTCCACAAAGTGAGGAACGCCTGGAATCGAACCCTCGACCCTCGAACTGCGAGGCCGACGTGCTAACCGCTCGCCGGCCTTTAACCAAATACCGGAAGCTCATTGGCTCTCGTCGGGGGCCATGAGACGTCCATCACCACCGATGAAAGTTGAGCTTCAAAGAAAAATAACCAAGTCCACCCGTCCAAAAACGCCTAAAATTGGTCATAAAAAGAGTACAAATGTACAAAATGGTGGCCTTCAAGTAGTTTTGAGCGAATGAGCTAGCAAGTGTGTGGACGGAGGGGATGAAAAGAGGTTTTTAAGGGTTATTTAAGTGGCCAAATGCAAAGGGGGCGGGGCTTGTGTTCCGTGGCACCGGCCAGCGGCGCCGACGCGTCATTCCGTAGCAACCTGAGGTAATTGTGCCGTTTTATGCCCGTTAAAACGTGCCTTCTTAAAGTCATCCCGCCGTTGAAAAAGCTCCCTTTTTGTGGGTGGCGGTGTCGTCGTACGTATCTAAGGGTGGTTTTGTCTCGGGGGCGGAGCTAGTTGGCCGCTTAGCTGGCTCTTTGAAAAGAAAAATGGCCGCCCGGGTGGGGGCCACCACCACGGCCACAAGGCCCGCCATTCATGGACGTACACCTGCCGGAGTTGTTAACATGCGCCGGGGGAGGACGGGCAAGGCGCCGTTCGCCATGGCAACCGCTCTTTGGGTGGATGGGATGGCGTCCTGCTTCATTTGGAAGCTCTGCTTCTTTTTAACTCGACTCCACGCCATTTCCGATTGGTCAAAAGGCCAGAAAGCAGCTGTTTAAGAAAATTCCAAAGCGTGGGCCGCCATTGATGGCCAGCAATGTTTAATTCAATTGCGTTTAACATTGTTTTCAGCATGGCGGCTTCTTGTTTGTTGTTCAGTTCCACTTGATTTTTAGGTATTTCTTGTTGGTTTTGGGCCATTTTATCGCCATTAGGGGCGCAATCCCTATTTCTGTTTTTAATTCACTTGAATTTTGATAAATTGTATGTATAATTGTATTATTCTTAGAAAAAATATATTTAAATGCTTGATAATCCATGTTTTTATGAAAGGATCAAACATAGTCACTCGCTCTATAAGGTCTCAAAGGTCAACTTTTACATGACTGAAGAGGGCAAAAGGTAGTAGTAGTGGTATGATTTTAAGCCCCTCCCCTCCATTTTGGGAAACAAGCTGATACAAGGCGGAAAGCAGGGTGTCCTTTTCTCAAATGTGGATAAACCTGTCTATTTTTCTTAGGAAGAGCCTCTTTACCGTCTGAACGTGGCAGATAGCCAGCTAGCTCCGCCCACTTTTCAAGTCTTTCGAAAGTGACAGCGAGAAAAAGTCTCAAAAGGACAGGTAGAGCCAGACCGGCCACATATTGTCGTTTGTTGTTGTTATTTTTTGACAAAGTTTGCCATTTTTAAAGGGTCACTCGTCATTTTGTAGAGTACATTTTGTTTTGTTATTTAAACAGCTGCTTTCGAAAAGTATGTCCATGACCCGACTGTGGAATGGGGAGTGTTGTTTTGTAGAAGGGAGGGTTGGCTGGCAGCGCTTCAAATGAATTGGACGTCTATGGCGGCGGATCGCTTCATTTCGGGAAGCCCACTTTGGAAAATGAAGAGTGCAAATGTGTGTTGAGTGGAAGGCGGAAATGTCACCCGTTAAGTGTCTCTGTGTGTGTGTGTAGGTGGGTATGTTTCTCTCCCCTCGTTAGCACTAACGAGGCCATCCCTGAGCGGGGCGAAAAAAAAGTCAACCTGTGGTTGAACTTCAGAGTAAAGTGATGACTAGTATAGTATTGTGCACTTGATGCCAAGTATTGTGGTGTTCCATCCTGAGCTTTTTAGACCATAAGTGTGTGTGTTTGTGTGTACCCTTTCGCGTCACCCGTTTTACTCAACAACAACAACAACAACAAAAAACAATGAAAGACAAACAGTTTTGATGAGACTCATTGAGCTGGTCCTTCTTTCTTGTTTGGTTGTCGTACGTCAAGAAAAAGTCCAAATGTGTGCTGGACAATGTCAACGTTAGCATGTTAGCTTGTTTGACCTTCTTTCTGATAGCATGGCGCCGCTCGTGGCGCTAAGTAGAGTTCTGTACGGTACACCGCGGCCAGGGCGGGATTTAGTCCATAAGGGAGGGGGTTTCGATCACACGCTAAGCGTTAGCGCGCCGGCTTTAAGGCGAGTCGGCGGGGCTGAGGGCGGGGCTAGAGGCGTCCGAGCGGCTGTAGTCGCTGAGGGAGCCCGGACGCGGCGCCTGGCCCGCCATCCCCGCCAGTCCCGCCTCCGGTCCGGGCCCCGCCCCCACCTGGGGCCTCTTGAGCATGCCGGGCTGGAAATCGGAATGGCGGCGAGCGTGCTTCATCAGGTGGTCGCTCCGCATGAAGCGTTTGTCGCACAGCGGGCAGCCAAACTTCTTTTCGCCCGTGTGCGTGCGGTAGTGGCGGGCCAGCTCGTCCGAGCGGGCAAACTTCTTACTGCAGTCGGGCCACGTGCAAGGGAATGGACGCTCACCTGCGTAAAGGGGCGGGGCAAAAGTGGAGACCTCGTTAGTTGGGGTGTAGCAGTACGTCGGATCTGGGCCGATATTTCAAGGTATTATAATGACTAATAGTGCAAAAAACTCGACAAAGACAACTTTAACGAGGTGCAGATATTTTGCGTTGTCAATTATATTCACATTTTAGCTCATAGTTCATATGATAATGTCTATTTTATAATGACATCAGGAGGAAGACCATATACTTGCATTTCATTGGCTAAAATACGTTGCATTCCGCCAATGTATAAAACTATAAGATGTTAGCGTGGCTGAATAGGCCACTTGCAATTGTGGCCACACCCCTTTTCCTGTGTGTAACTATCCATGGCTTTACACATAGGAAAGAACAATAACCCCGCCCCCCTTCATCGGGCAATAAAAGTGGGCTTTGACACAAATCTACTGAAGCCCAGATGGTACTATTCCTCCCATTGTAATGTGGAAACGCTGTGCTTGAATACCACCCGGTTTTCACTTGACGACGACGACGATGAGTCGAAGTCGCCAATGGCCAATTTCTTTGTGTGGTGCTTTCCCTCAAGGAAGGCCGCCATGGAAAGAGCGGTGACGTGACCTCATGCTGGCAGAAAGCAGAAGTTGGTAGTGGCTGTAGTAGCCCCGCCCCCTCCCTTCCCTTCCCTCCCGCAATATTGCACGGCAAAAAAAAACATGCGGGCAGACAGAGCAAGTCTAGACATTGCGCTTGACGATCTGCCTGGCTGCTGCCGCCTGGCCGCCGCCCCACCTCAGCTGTAGGCAAAGCAAGCCACTCAGACGTTCCCATTTGCGCTCCCACGGGTCCCACAGCTCATTTACTAGCTTAGTGATTCCGTTCCAATGTTGACGTAACGCCGCTTCTTCCGGGTAGACTAACTCTTTGGTGGCATGATGCGCTCCCTGCCTCTCCCCGTCTTGTGTTTTCTTTCAAATTTAATTGCGGAATGGTACACACCATGGCTACTACTATCTCATGAATGAGCATCGTGATGGTCTCATTTGATATGGTATTAGCAAGAGAAATAGCCAGCGCAGCATTCCGCCTCTCCCCGTTCGACTTAGTTGGACTACCATCATCGTCAGACATGTTTTCTTTCACGTTTAGTTGCAGAATAATACTCACGATGGCGAGTATACTATAGCGCTAATCTCATGGATGAGCATCGTGATGGTCTCCTTTCATATCGTATTAGCAAGAGGAAGAGCCCAGAACAGCGAGAAAAAAATAAAGATAAACTAAAGAAAGAAGACCATTCCAGGCTCAGTAACCAGTGTAAGAGATCCAATAGCATTAATATTTAAGCAGACACTTGAGAGATGTCCCCAAGTCCTATAGGGTGACCGACCATGTGTCAGATCTCCAATGGCGACCCGACCTGTGGTGACGCTTCCAATGGTTTCGGACTCCAGATTGACACTCTGGTTTCCTCCCATATCCCAATAACATGGATGCTAGGCTAGCTGGTGTTGAACAATATAAGTTGCCCAACTCTTGCTACGATTGGTTGTCTTTTGTGTCTTTGTGCCCTGTTTATTGGCTGGCTGCCAATTCAGGGTGTCTGCGCCCCCTGGGATAGGCTCCAGCACCCCGCTACCTTTGTTGCCTTTCCGAACATGAATGAATGCATGCATGTAATTTTCTATAGCATGGGTGTCAAAGTGGTGGCCCGAGGGCCAAATCTGGCCCGCCACATTATTTTGTGTGGCCCGAGTAAGTAAATCATGACTTTTTGTTTTAGGATCAAATTCAAATGAAGAGTGTAGATGTATATTAATTTTCCTGATTTTTCCCCCTTTGAAATCAAAAATATATTTAAAAAAAAAGCTAAAATAAACATTATTTTAGATCTATAAAAAACTGAATATTCAGGGCTTTTAATCCAATAATTAAAAAAAATGTTATTGCGGCCCCTGAAGCAACCCGAGTCTGACACCCTTGTTCTATAGCGTTGAATGTAATAGTTGTGGTGACCTTTTCACCTTAGCTTTTGATTGGCTAAAAGCAAGGCCCGTTTGTCATGACGTGGCCTGTTGCACGACCGCTTTGTCATGTGGACTAATGCCATTAGAGTAGACAGTAATCTTAGCTTTTATGCACCCTATAAGGCCCGTCCGTGTGTGTGTGTGTGTGTGTGTGTCTCTCTAATACACACACACACACACACACACACGCGTATCCTGCACAAACGCAGATGGGTTGTCCAACCACTGGCGTCCTGCCAATTGTGGGCGTGGTTGGCCTTTCTCAGAATGTGTCAACGGGTACCCAAACGCGGGTCGCCACCCAAGCAAATTTACCCGACGATAGCACGGTGACCCATTTACCCGCCCAAAAAAAAAAAAAAGAAAAAAAAAAAGAGTTCCATCACGTGACACCTGCCACTCTGCCGTTGGGGGACAACGAGCGGCGTGATTATGTCACGGGGGCCGCCGTTATATAAGCGTTCCTTCTGGGGCCACTGGGTCACCAAGTAAGGGGCTTATCTTTCTCCTCCCCCTCCGCCCCTCCCCCCACGTCCTGGGCTCGCGGGAAGGGTTAAAGCCGAGTGGCCAAGATCTAATCGCGTCTTTTGACGCCAGCCAGCGCACCAGGGCTCGCCGCGGTCTATAGTACGTACGTATGGTAAAAAGGGGAGCTGATAACATTCCCCGTGTCAACTTGGGCGTACGCGCGACACTCAAAATGAGACCAATCAGTAAACGTCAGCTGGGAAAGGCAAAACGCCACCCGATATCTCTCTGTAAATCTCAGAAGAAAAGACAAAAAGTCCACCGGTGTCAAAGTGGCGGCCCGGGGGCCAAATCTGGCCCACCACATCATTTTGTCTGGCCCAAAAAGTAAATGATGAGTGCCAACTTTCTGTTTTAGGATCAAATTCAAATGTCGATTATATATGGATATTATTTTTCCTGATTTTCCCCTTTTTAAATCGATAAGTGTCATTTTTTAATCCATTTTTTCTGTTTTTAGTTCAAAAATACATTTTGTAAAATCTAAAAATATATTTAAAAATAAACCTTGTTTTAGATCTATAAAAAAAACTGAATATTCAGGAATTTAAATCCATTTATTTAAAAAAAAGAAGTAAATATGCTATCTTTGATGGTCCGGCCCACCTTGCCTCAAGTTGACGTTAACGCGGCCTGTGAACCAACCCGAGTCTGACACTCTTGCGAGTCTAGGTACCCCTAGTTTCTTTCCACATCTCCAAATCATGTACGATAATCGTAGGCTATATTATTACTAGCTAGGATGACTGTTGGTCTAGTCGTGTCCTGCGATTGGTTGAACAGCGTTTGAGTTGTCCACAGTCGTCACCGGACTGAGTGTCCATATTCCCGTGCGGTGAGAACGTTCCAGTTTTTGTCAGATTGCAAGGCGTTCCCGGAGCGCTCCCCCCCGCTGGGAGGCGAGCTGCCGCTATTGTTCGCCAGCTGACGGCTCGCTATGAGGCGGCGATGGCGGCGGCCTATTGAGCGTGGCCTCTCTCGTGGCCACGACGACATATAATAGAGCTCCGTCTTTTTGCAGCACCTGACCCCGCCCTTTGTGGCTGGTGTTTTGTGAAAGAAAAGAAATGTTGCGGGATTCAGCCAACAAAACATTTTTTTGTCTCCCGACCTTCTGATATATGGCGTCTGAATATTTAGATTTTTTTTTTTATAAATTGATTAACATCCCTGAATATTCCGTTTTTTTATAGATCTAAAACAAAGTTTATTTTAGCTTTTTTTTAGATATATTTTTAGATTTTACAAAATAATTTTTGAACTAAAAACACAGAAAAAAATGGATTAAAAAATGACAATGATTGATTTAAAAAGGGGAAAATCAGGAAAAATAATATCCATCTATAATCTGCATTTGAATTTGATCCTACAACAGAAAGTCATAATTTACTTTTTGGGCCGCACAAAATGATGTGGCGGGCCAAATTTGGTCCCCGGGCCGCCACTTTGACACCTGCGCCCTAAAGGGATTGAACCCTCAGCCCCTTCACTGTAAACCCATTTGCCCTAACCACTTGAAAACCGGCCCCAAATCTCTTTCTTAATATTGTTCTTGCTTCTTTACACGATTGTAACTACTTTTGTCATCGTTTCTAGTATTTTGTCCTGTTTTTTTTTTTGTCTCGTCCTCCCTACTATCTCCTTATTGATTTTTTTTTTGGGGGGGGGGCGTTTTAACATCAACCTTCACAAGATGGAAATTAGCCTTGACTATAATCTTGAATATGTTCATTAGTATTTGTGATACTGACATTTCTGGCGCATGATGTCATCCCCTGGCTCAAGATGGCCGTCGGCCAACGACCGGCTCATCAAATTCCCTCAATTAGCTTGAGTGGCCACTCTCGTTCAATCTTGAGTACGTTGTAGCCGCACTCTCCCGTCCTCTCTTTTCCGTCCCGCTTAACTAAGGACACGCAAACAGTTATTGCGTGTTTTTACGGCGTAGCCGTTCGAGGCAGTTTTTGGGCGCCCATTTTGAACCCGTGGGAGTCCAAACGCCGGCTCGTTTGCTTGGTGGAGTCTGAAATTGGGACTCACGTGAGACGAAGGGCCTTGGAGAACCCTGAAAGAAGGAACTGTGGGCGCTGCTTGATAAGATGCAGACAGATAATGCTGTCCTTGCGCCTGGCAGACGCCGTTTCAAAACAACTACGCAGATGTGCTACTTTGTTTTGGACGCTACATGGCCATGGCATTTTTATCTGTACCACTCAACAACATCAAATAGAGGCCCTTAAAAGACCTGTTAGCTCAATGCTAAAGTTCACTGAAAAACGCTATTGGCGCGCTAGCAGAAATGAGCATCTTGTTTCAGTAATGACCTCTTCATTTTAGATATAATATTTAGATTTTTTTTATGAATGGATTAAAAGAACTAGATCAAAATAAATGTAATGTCACCCCTTTCCACGCCGCAAAATGTTCCAAAACACCAGATTGGCTATCACTGACAGTGCCTAATCCGTAGTGTCAAACGGTAAAATGGATGCTATGTCCCAAAACATTGACGTGGCCCCGCCTTCTTTCAACCGAGTACCCCGTCGTCCCCACCCGGATTTCCACGTGCCACCCAAACGCACGCACATTCTGTGATTTACAGTTGCGCCACAACGCAGGGACACGCCCTTTACATACCATAGTAAGCACATACGAGGCCCTGCCTGCAAGAAGCCAACCATTCCCTATAGTTCCAGAGCACCGGTGTCAAAGTGGCGGCCCGGGGGCCAAATGTGGCCCGCCGCATCATTTTGTATGGCCCAAGAAAGTCAATCATGATTTTCTGTTTTAAGATCAAATTAAAATGAAAAGTATAGATGTATATTACATTTCTTGATCCCCCCCCCCCATTTAAATCAATAGTAGTCATTTTTTAATCATTTTTTCTGCGTTTTTAGTTCAAAAATCATTTTGTAAAATCTAAAAATATACTTGAAAAAAGCTCAAATAAACATTGTTTTAGATCTTTAAAAAGCAGAATATTTGGGACTTTTGATCCAGTTTTTTAAATCCATTTATAGAACAAAAAAAATGTAAATATTCTATCTAAAATGGTCCAGCCCACCTTAAATCAAATTGACGTCAACCAACCCTAGTCTGACACCCTTGTTCCAGAGCATTTGTCTTTGAGTCCAACCTTGACCAAGCCCCCCAAAAGTGTCCGACGAGACCCCGTGAGCAACCTGGAGGGTGGCCCTGTGCCTGTGACGGCCTCCGAATGTCCCCTCAAGCGCTAATCAGATAAGCCTTAGATGCGGCTGAATAAATGACCTAGATCCACGGAGGGCACGGACGGCCAACACGTAGCACAAGTCACCCCACCCCCAACGTGGCTCGTGGCTTTTAGAAGGGCGCGCGGGTCTCAATCCCCTTCTCCCCGCCACCGGTAACGAAGAGCACGCCACGGCACCTGTTTTCTTTCTCGGCCCAAAGGAACAGAGTGGCTTTTATAGGCCTAAACGGGCGCTACGGCACCCCCGAGAATACACCATCCTGTGCCAAATTGAAAGCGGCCTCCGATGACAGGAGCCTTTGTGTATTTGGCGCACGCTCGGCCGCTAAATCGCCGTTAAGCCGCCGCCCACGTTAGCCCAGAAATATTACGCTAGCTCGGGATAGCGTCGCCACACGTGTCACGCGCCTTTTTACGGCGGGGCAAAAGAGCACGGCGGGATCGGGATGGGGGCGGCCACGTTAGCCACTTCCACTTTGCTTTTATTTACATCCTGGGGATTTAGCCAGGGATTAGCCGCTAGCTTTTTTTAAACATTTGCTGGCACGGAGTTGCCCAAACAATCGCGTGTCGTCGGAAGAATGGCTCAAGTTAGCAGTAGCTGCTTTTGACCTCATTTAACCTGCTTCCCAAATGTGGGGAAGGTATTATTTAACTCAAGGAGCGGTGCATATGGATCAAGTTTACTTTTTATTAAAAAGCCAATGCAGGATACTTGGCCAAAGAAGCAAAGTCATCTTGGGAGGCGACCGTTCAAATACAATTTCTTACACCAAGGCTGTCAGACTTGGGCCGGTTTAACGTCAACTTGATTTCATGTGGGCCGGACCATTTTAGATAGAATTTTTTTTTTTTTAAAGTTTTATAAATCGATGAAAAGAACTGGATTAAAAGCCCTAAATATTATTTTTTTATAGATCTAAAACAATGTTTATTTTAGATTTTTTTATATATTTTTTTAAATTTTACAAAATGATTTTTGAGCTAAAAACTGGGAAAATTGGATTAAAAAAATGACAATTATTGATTCAAAAGGGGAAATCGGGAAATGTAATATACATCTATAATCTTCATTTGAATTTGATCCTAAAACAGCAAGTCAGCACTTTTTCGGGCCGCACAAAATGATGCGGCAGGCCAAATTTGGCCCCCGGGCCGCCACTTTGACAAATGTGGTGGGCAGTTTCTACAAAATGGTAGTCCCCTATGGTAAATCAAATGAACAATTGAATTATTATTATTTTCTTTTTGCATAGTCACCATATCCTGCAACAAATTAGCAAAAAAACAAACAAACAATTTTTGCATTGAGTAGCCCTTTGTACCGCAATAAAAGGTAATTGATCACGTAAATTTCCAGCACATCCTGCTCTCAATCCCTTTTCAAAGTTGGCCATTCTATAAAATTGGCCCGACTTGAAGTCTACTTTTATTCTTCCTGAAATGGACAGTGTCACAATGGAATATTTTTAGGCGCACTAGGTCAAAGTGTGGCTTGATACTTCATTGTTAGATTGCCAGTCTTTGTTCAACTAGCGCTATCGCTAACGCTAACCCTATTAGTCCAAAAAATGGCCAACTCCGGTCCTGGATTGCGCGACTAGCATTCCTTATTTGCAGGAAACAGGAAACTGCCGTTTCTCCCCATAACATTGGCTCAAAATATCCGTCAGCTGGGCGGGGGAGGGGTTAACGCCACCATGTCAATGTGGACTTTGAACCAGACACATCCATCTCCGAGAGCCTACACTACGAGACCATAACAGCCAAAACAAACAGACTCAAGAGCCGTCGCTGTACTCAAATTTGACACCCTTGACCCAATCAAGACTCATTTGATAACTCCATAGACACTTTTGTACCTTATTTCCGTGACTACTTATTTAGCTCATCCTCCCGCATTGAAACACTGACTCTGTTAAAACCGCTAAAATAGCCGCAGTACATATTTCAGTTCTTCCTGTGTGGAAATTATGAGAAAAGCAAAAAAAACTAGACGGCGACATCCTGGCACTTTTGCCACTTTGTGTCCACAAATAGCGCCAAAGCTGGAATAAGCGCTTTTAAATGGGCGGAGCTTCTGGGTTGCCAGGTGCCAGCCCTTATTTTCCTTTTTTTTTAGGGAAGACAAAAAAAAAACCCTAATAAAAGCGGATGAGCGGAACCCCAGCAGACCACAAAAGGGGCCCAGACAAAACCTCAAACCAGCTGTAAAATATGCTATTAGGCGCTTTGTCTTGAAGAATTATTGACCCTGTTACTCCCGAAATCCCCCCCCCCCCCCCCCTCCCTTCTGGTCGGGCCATGCCAAGCATTTGTGAAGGAAGAACTCTTATAATATACTGTCATGATGGTCTTTTGTGAGGTGTGCTCAGCAGGGGGGGCGGGGACCAGGGGGCGGGGTTAGACAAGCCAGGCCGGCCGGGCGGTTGTTTTCTGAAGACGTAACTTGTAATGAGCTTGTCGTTCGTGGTCTTTGGAATATGGCGACGGTAATGAGGCGTGCTCCGAGTACAACGTGTACCCGCTAAGCAACCGCAATTGGAAAAGCCTCACCCACTTTGGGAATAGTTTTCACTCTGTCTTTCAAGTGGGATTGTCTTACAACCCAAATTTAAGACTGACATTTTATATTTGGTCAGGTGACCTGAAGCCAAGAAGTTCTCTACCTTGTAATATTCACATAGAAAAAAAATAACCGTGCCCAGTTAATAATATTGGATTAACCTCCAAAGATGCCGTCGTAAAAAGGCCCTTTGTAACCCGTTTCGACTGTTTATACCACAGGTGTCAAAGTGGCGGCCCGGGGGCCAAATCTGGCCCGCCGCATCATTTTGTGCGGCCCGAGTAAGTCGATCATGAGTGGACATTTTCTTTTTTAGGATCAAATTGAAATGATAGATATACATGTATATTAAATGTCCTGATTTTCCCCCTTTTAAATCAATAATTGCAATTTTTTACCCATTTTATTCCATGTTTTAGGTCAAAAATCATTTTGTAAAATCTAAAAATATATTTTAAAAAAAGTTAAAATAAACATTGTTTTAGATCTATAAAAATGGAATATTCAGGGCTTTTAATCCATTTTTAAAGTAAATAACGTTGACGTTAGCCCGCGTCTGCCAGCCTTGCCTTCACCCAACCAATCCCACGACATGTTCCTTCTTCTGATGCATTGCTACTGGCCTCATTTTGAATAAATCGTGGTAATTTTGTAGCCGGGTTTGCGCGCCGGCTCCCCTTTCCGTCGTCAGCTCTGCTAAACAAAGAGCGCAATGACGACGGCGTGGCGCTTTCCACAAGCGGGAGCGTCTGGTACTTGGCTCTCTTTGTCGGGAGGCTATAAAAGTGTCCCCCCACCCCACCCCTTCACCACCACCACCCACCCGGCAATTAGCGGTCGGCACCGAGTCCTGGGCCGGCCTCCAATCGGCGCGCTCTGGGCTCGATTGGTCGGGTCCGGAGGGGGGAGAGGAGGCAGACCGGAGCTGCTGCGCGAAAAGCACTGCAAGCAAAGCTTGGCTGGGGCAGCTCCCCTGAACTCGGATGACCCACATTCTGGGACGCTCCAATGGAATGAGCGCAGAGCTTGGTTCCTCTAGCAGATTAGGAGGCACGCGGCCATCGGGAGGCGCCGGAGCTTGCTCCGACCATAACGTGGCGTTGTCTTAGGCCAAGCTGGAGACGGTAACTCTCCGGGGGGCAATCGGCACGTTTTGGCGGCCCCTTTTACGAGCCGACGCCGTGAAAAGTGGCAGCCCACTATCGAGTTGACGTGAGAAAAGGGAGGTGCTATGTACAAAAGGCTTCCCTGGGCCTGTGTGGGTTTTCTCTGGGTACTCCAGGTACTCTGGTTTCCTCCCACATTCCAAAAACATGCATGCTAAGCTAATGCATCACTCTCAATGGCCCCTAGTTAGAATTAGTTTCCCCCACCTGATTCCTAAAGTCAACTGATATAGGCTCCAGCACCCTCTGTGCACCTTGTGACGATAAGCGGTTCAGAAAACGAATAAGGAAAGTGTCTGAGAAGGAAAGATGGCAATGCCGATTGGATTGTTTCTCAACCAAATGATCCCGATGGGCCGGCGACCAATCCCCGTTAGCCCCCACGCACGTTACCCCCCCATAAAATGCCTGCTTTGTTGACACCCCCCCACCTAAAAGTGGCAAGATGGCGGCTTTCGCCAAGCTTGAACCAACATAACGCCAGAATTGGCGCCACCTTCCAAGAGGAAATCTCGGCCATGGCATCCGTCACGGAGCCATTTGGCGCGCTCGTCAACAATGAGTTGGCACATCGTCGGAACGCCGAGCCGGGTGGGCGTGGCCACACTACCTCGTGCTAAAAGCCGCCTTAGCCTTCCAACACAATCACCTTTGTCAGATGCCCGTCTAAGTGGCGTTGACATTGTACGCGTGTGCCCTATAATGGGGGCTCATGTGGGAGGAGCCGCGGTGGGAGGGGCTCCCGCTTAGGGAGGAGGGGCTCGACAGGCTCCACTGCCGGGCGGGTCTGCGCTCAGCTAGTAGAGTCTGTTGCTGGCCAGATCAGCTGGCAGGCTGTCTGGCGGGGGTGTGGCACATCACAACAAAGGGCTGTGGGCACACGGCTCGCTTATCAAACCCCCTCCGTTCGATTCCCCCATCTCCATCCTCCAGCCCCAGCTTCCTACAGCACAAGCGTCCCAACTTTCCACCGCTAACCGTGCCATCGATCGGGCGTTCTGCTCATCGGACGGCAACGGACGTCCGATCCCGACGAAGGGATCGATCTACGTCACCATCCGTGGGAGTAGCGATCGGCTTAATGAAAGAAGGCGAAAAACAGAGAGCGGAAGTGCGCACGGTGTGCGGCTGAGCTTTGCGAGTCGCGAGTGGGAGTGGCACTAAAACGGGCTCCCCAGGTCCCCCGCCCACCCTGGTCGCTAAAGTTGAGCCAAGTTGAAGGGCGACCGTGAAAGACGGACGGCGTAAAAAAAAATGTTAGCCGGGCGAGACAAAAGTACACGTGCGACTGACCTGTGTGCGTCCGCAAGTGCGCCTTGAGGTGCGACGATTTGCCGTAAACTTTTTCGCAGCCCGAGTAGTGGCATCTGTGCTTTTTGGGCGGGGATTCCGGTTCGTGCTCGTGGCGACCCCGCGATCTTTTGCCCCTTTGTCTGGGGGACTGATCGGCGGTGGCGGTGGTGGTGGTGCTGGTAGGTGTGGCACAGTTCGTATCCTGGGTCAGGCCGCCCTGCTGCTGCTGCTGCTGCTGTTGTTGTTGTTGCGGGTTCGCCTCCTTTTCCTCCTTGTCCTCCTCTTCTTCTTCCTCGTCGTGAGGAGCGCTTTGCTGGTTAAAATCCGCCAGAATCCTGGCCACCACGTATAGGGAGGAGTTGTCCTTCCCGGCGGCGACCGTCGCTTCTTCGGGGCTCCGTCGGGCTCCGGGGGCGGACGGTTGATCCGGCTTCATCTCCCGGTTGTGGACGACCGCCCGACTGGACATGGAGACGAGACACTCTGCCGCAAAGTGATCCATGATGTCTTATGGGTGGGAAAAAAAGCAAACCAAAAAAAGCAGCCCCCCCACCAGCAGCAACAGCAACACCACCACCACCACCCACTATGACATCCAAAAGAGAAGGCGATGGCTTGTGCGCGTGGCGGTGGGGGGGCGGAAAGAACTTGTTCCGCGGTTCCCTTTGTGTGGAGGATCGAAGGAGGTGCTGCTTCTTCTTCTCCTTCTTCTCATCAGAGACACTTTGGGCTCCCCGTGTCCGCTTGTCCGAGTCTCGTCAAAAATAGCGCCATCCCGCGTGCTTCAACGCCATCAAAAGCAGACAGAAAGCGAAAAAACAAGCTCCAAAAAAGAAGAAAAAGAAAGAAAAAAAGCTTCCTGCGCTTTTCAGTGTGACAACTCTTGAAAGTTGCTAGCGTCAACTGGCGTCAGTCAACTGGCGTCAACTCCTCCTCCTCCCATGACTGCTTGCTCGAGACTCTCGCCGTTCCAGCATAGTGAGAGTGTATGTGTGTGTGTGTGAGGGTGAGGGTGTGTGCGCGTGAGTGAGTGTGTGAGGGTGTCCGCCTCTTTCGGAGAGCGCCTGTCCCCGCAGCCTGTATCCATGCTGGGGGCGTGTCCTGTCCTGCACCGGCATCGCGCGCGCTGCCGCATCGTCACCGCGCCACGCTCTCATTGGGTGCGTGCACGCGGGCGAGGGGGGCGGGGTCTTGGCGTGGGTTGCGTGGGGGCGTGCATTTGGCATGCATTGGGCGTGCATGCGGCGTGCGGGACCTCAAAAGACTCCAACGTGCACGCGCTTGAAAAAGTGTGTCCACAGGTTGCCGCTGCTGTCGCGTTTGTCGCGACTGTCGCGTCACCTCTGTGCTGACTTTTTGTTTTGTGGCTTTGACTCTCCGTCACGTGACTTTCATTTCTTTGCACAGTCCTACCAAATCGCCCAGATGAAACCGATTGGACGCCTGTCGTTGCGACTGGACCTGCTCGTCTACTGCCGGCCTTTCCGGTCAGTGTTACTCTCGACGAGGTTACGTCTATTCGTTTTCTGAATCACTTATCCTCACAAGGGTCACAGGGGGTGCCGTAGCCTATCCTACCTGAATCGATGGCCGGCCAATCACAGTGCACGGGGAGGCAAATAACCAAACAACCAAATAACCGTTTTCTCTTTCTCATGAGAGTCGTGTCAAAATCTGACGTCGTTGGTCGCCCAAAGAGCCAACGAGGAAATCCGCCGCGGTCGTATGAAGTTGTTTTTCTCACGAGTTGAAATCCCTGAGTGGGCGTTTTTCTCCAAAATGACGGCCACGCCACGGCTCGGGCGACCTTTTGACCTTGTGAAAGCCCCAGAGTGCGTGGCAACGACATTCACTTCCGGGGCCGTCTCGTTGTTTGTCGTAAGCCAGACTTTTTGAAAAGACAGGGGGTGGGGTGAGGGGGGGGGGGAAGACCATTTTCCGACCCTAACCCTATTGAGAGAAGAATAAGCACAGTCCAAAAGAGATGTACCGTATTTTCAGGACTATAAGGCGCACCGCATGATAAGGCGCACCGTCAATGAATAACACATTTAATTTTTTTTCCATATACAAGGCGCACCGCATTATAAGGCGCTCTGTCTATTTTGGACTTTTAAGTGCACCTTACAGTCATGAATATACGGTAATTTATCGTCCGGTGAGTTGTATTGTGCAGCCTTGCTCTTCCCCGAGTTCATCGGACGCATCCCGCAAACAAACGCAAGTTTTCCAGACGGGGTCAAGGGTCAGCCAACAAATACATTGGAACTTCTGAAGCGCATGTCAATACACACACACAAACGCAGTAAAAAGTGGCTTTTTCCACTCAAACATGGAAGCTGAACAAACACTTGTCCACATGCCAGATGTGGGCAGCCTGCGCTAAAACTCGGACTTAAAAAAATGCTATTTTCCGAGCTAACTTGAAAGAACTGAAGTTTTTTGTTTTGTAGAAAATGAGGGAACACGACACTCGGCGTTTCTTTTGCTAGAAAGCCCATCGTCGGCAAAAATGGAGCCCAACTCCGGATGTGATGATAATACTTCCATCCGGATCGATTGACGTCCTTTGTAATATCATCAAATGTCGTATAGTAATAATATTTATAACAATGGTACATTGGCTTTGTCATCATAATTGACTGGACAAAAGCCTAATTGTCATCATACTCAGAAATTGTGGATGACCAAATTGGTAAACTCTTCATATCGCATCTCCTTTTGGGAGTAATTCAACCCTGAAACGACACCAAACTGGAGAGCATTGAGCCACTGCACCTGTGAGCGCCGCCATCTTGGATCCTTAACACTTGGTGTTAGTGTTAGTAAATCTTAGTTGCTCAAATAATCAAGATTTTATGATGCTGAAATTGGTGATTTGGGTGGATGCATTGATTAGCGACATAACAATCCAAAATGCAAAAAAACGTAGACAATTCCTTGCTATAAATTTCCTAAAATCCATTTCAGACAACATGTCTACAATGCTTTTGCTTTGTTGTGATGTTGTTATTTGGTGTCCATCTTTAAACAGGTTTATGCTGACTCATTCCAGCTAAATTGAAATGAAATGGCCTGACTTCTTTGAAATGGTTGATCGGAGGGTGTGCACATTTTTGCAAACAGCTCCTTTCACTTATTTCCTTTTACTTCCTTCTTTAAAAAAACGGCAGATTGGGCGTTTCTCACCGTCCAAACCGTGTCGGCGAATGAGATCAATTGCTATTTTTATGACGTGGCTAATGTTAGCCAGCTCTTTCTTGTTTTCACCACCAATGGTGACAATTGTATAGAACAAGTTGGTTTCACTACTATTATCAAGCTTCTTTTGTGACTGTTTTGCTGTTGATTTGCATCAAAGTCATTTGGCACGGCATGGGAAAGCCGGCGCGGGCAAAAGAAACAAACGCTAAAGGATGTTAGCGAGTGAGCACCAGTCTAATCTTGCGATTTATTTGTCCCATTGTCTGTCTTTTGTTGTTGTTCAGCAAAGCTCTCTCATGCCGAGTGACACGTCGACTGCAGGCCCCGCCCACTGGGACGCCCGCTGACTAATGATGACTAAAAGTGGCAAACAAAGATTTTGGTTCTACCTGCCTGGAATGGAAAAGAAAATAAGGTAAGGTCGAAACAACCCACGTGTCAGTTGTAGCCAAAAACAAACTGTGGTGTTTTCCTCATCGTGACAAAACGATTCTGGGCGGTGACGCCGAGGTGAGGGCGAGGTGTCGGAAGGGTGGTTATCGTGCCAGCTTTCGTGAGTCAGAACGCAGACAAGTTCAAACCACGCGCTATGATGTCAGACTCGGGTTGGTCCGTGGACCGCTTTAACGTCAATTTGATTTTATGTGGGCCGGACCATCAAAGATAGAATATTTAGATTTTTTACCCTGAATATCCAGTTTTTTTATAGATATAAAACAATGTTTATTTTGGCTTTTTTTAAATATATTTTTAGATTTTACAAAATGATTTTTGAACTAAAAACAGAAAAAATGGATTAAAAAATGACAACGATTGATTTAAAAGGGGGAAATCATGAAATTTAATATCCATCTCTACTCTTCATTTGAATTTGATCCTAAAACAGAAAGTCACCATTCATTATTGACTTTCTTGGGCCGCACAATATGATGCGGCGGGCCAGATTTGGTCCCCCGGCCGCCACTTTGACACCAGTGCCATAAAGTCTGGCCCGCCCACCCGGCCGGCCGCCTCCGGAAATGACGTAGCGCTTATCGCTAACTGCTCACGTCACGCGACTGACGGACAAAGATGATTTTAAAGTCGTATTACAAGTTGAGACAAGCTACAATTGACAGGTCGTCCAAAAATAGCTTGTTTGTTGTTCTTAATTAAGGATCATGTCTTCTCATTCACTGAAACAAATCGGAAGCAGTTAACGTAAATAGGATAGCCACTTTAACATGGCTAATGGAGAAAAGTCTTTTTTTAATTGGATCGATAAAACGGCAGCTAAAAATAGATATTAGCATATTCCATTTAGCTTAAAACAGAGTTGTCAGTGTAATTTTTTTTATATCTATATCCAAAAATAGGCAACAATAAGTCCGGAATGAATTCATGCAGCGATGTAAGAAATGCAAAAATCCGTCTTGGAAGGTATTTCTTTGTGATCCGTCGCTAACAGACGAGCAGACGTTTAATTCCGCGCTTAGTTAATCTAATTAATCGGGACTTAGATATAAAGATTACATTTCATTCTGATCCATCAGCATTTTTGGTCAAAGAAGAAGAACAAAGTAAGCAATTGGATGCCTCGTTCAGGGACAGCCAAAAAATTGGAGAAAGAAAATGCTTCGTTTAGGACTGAGTTTCTCAATTAACACACGATTGCAAGAGCTAAGCAATATTTTCGGCAAATAGAAAAGCTCTTTTAGTTTGGTTATTATCTTAAAATCTAGTCATTTAACTGTGATTGACTGGTCTGAAAAGTCACATTTGTTACCGTTATTTATTGTGATAAATGTGCTCAATGAAGGCTTGAACTGAGCCTGATACTGCCATTGTACCCGTTCAAACGACAACAACATTGAATTGACCAATCAGTGGCCTTGTAGGGAATCCCATTCTTGTCTCCTTACCATTCGGATGACAACAACATTTCTAACAGTTTACAAAATTAAGATTTTTTATTTGTTTGACGGTGACTGAACCATTTAGAGCACAGGTGTCAAAGTGGCGGCCCGGGGGCCAAATGTGGCCCACCGCATCATTCTGTATGGCCCAGGAAAGTCGAGCTAAAATAAACATTGTTTTAGATCTATAAAAACGGAATATTCAATATTCAATCTAAATATTCTATCTAAAATGAAATCAAGTTGACGTTAAAGCGAGCCTTGAACCAACCCGAGTCTGACAGCCTTGATTTCTCACCACACGGTACGTTTAACGTACCCAGTTTAGTTTTAGCGATGCCCGCCTTGGGCCTGTGGGGCGGAGCCTAAAAGAAGGCCACGGCATCATTGTTCCAAGATGGCGTAGAGCGCGCTCGTCATCGGCGCCCCCGGGCTTGTCGGCGTTCGGCCGTACAACAGAGGCAGCCTTTTTTCGCCCCTATGTTAATCCCGGGCCGCCTCCCCCGCCTGGCCTGGTGCCCGCCCACCCCGGCCCACCACCGGCACGCCGCCACAAAGAAGCGGTGGCCCGTACGGACAAACCGTCACGGCTCGGTCCAAAAAGTGGCAGACAGATCAGCGCTCTGTGGCGAGTAACGGCGCTCTGGCGAACTCGAGCCGGGACCCGCGTCACTCCCGCGACCCGGGACTGGCCCGGTGACCCCGAGGCTGACGCGCGGCCGCCATTGTTCCCCCGCCCGCGGCGGCGGCGCGTGGGCTTTGTCCGTGCGCCACAATGCGGCTCAGAGTGAAGCGGCCACGTTTTTTGTTTGGGCCACCATTTACCGGTCGGCGGTGACCCTATTCACAACGCATTGATTGGCGGGGGGAGGGCCGTGGTTCTGACTTCCTGTCCTTGGAGACCATTCAACGGGACCACTTAGCTACTTCCCCTTTTGGACTACTCGTGTATTTTAGAAACAATCCATATTTCTCTTAATATCATTGAAACAAATGACAGTTAATACCCCTTCCTCCCCAGTAATATTTATTCACCGTATTTACTGGCTCATAGCCCGCATTTGTTGGACAAAAAAAATGAAGACTGAAAAAATGTGTTCTGTTGGTGAACCCGGTGAAAAGCCTTCTAGCGTAAAGTATTGAGTGTGGGTGGGTGGGTGGGTGTGTTTGTGGGTGCGCCTGGCCAGCATTTATGGGTGTGGGCGTGGTCAATTTGGAGTTGCGTGCGTGCGTCATCCTTCCTCAAAACGAAAGAGCCCTTCAACGTCTCCTTTCTGTTGAACTTTATTTCCTGGTTCCTTCCAAAAGTTCCCTTTCAGCAAGTTGACATTCCAAAGAGGGACTTTCCCAAAAATTCAAGTTGATCCACAAAGACTCAAAATGTCAATCCTGAGCAAGAAATATTCAAATCATGTCGTTTTTCAAATTTAACTCCCGACAAACCCTCCTCGTTCAAATAGTTTGGACGTTTATCGACGTCAATGGCAGCCAATATTTTCATGACAATATGGTCGCGCGATAATCTTTCCAAGACATTGAAAGCTATAGTGTGATATTATATATATTATATAGTATATTTAGATTTTTTTTGTTTTATAAATGGATTAAGAGAACTGGATTAAAAGCCCTAAAGATTCTGTTTTTAAAGACCTAAAACAATGTTTATTTGAGCTTTTTTAATCTATTTTTAGATTTTACAAAATGATTTTTGACCTAAAAACACAAAAAAATGATAAAAATTGTAATGATTGATTTAAAAAGGGGGAATTCAGGAAATATAATATACATCTATCATTTAAATTTGATCCTAAAACAGAAAGTCGGCACTCATGATTAACTTTCCCGGGCCGCATAAAATGTTGTGTCGGGCCAGATTTGGCCCCCGAGCCACCACTTGAACACCTGTGTCATTAGAAGAAAGCTAGCTGTATTGAATGTCCACTGAAGGCAACGCCCATGTCCCCACGTGGCCTCAGGTCGCAGGGTGCTTCCCCCCGAGTCAGCGAGTTCAGCGGTGGGCGTGGCTTCCCGTGGCTTCCCGTGGCCCCCGCCGCGGGACAAAGTCAACGCGGGGAAACGGCGGTGGCCGGCCGGCGTCTCCCCCTTTTCAAAAGGCAAATTCCGGCATCCCACGTGGCGACGTGGTGGTCGGCTAGCAACGTCGGGCAGTTTTTATCCTGGAATGACCTGGCGGTGGCGAGGCGAGAACATCCCGTTCGTGGGTTATTAATAGCTCTCCTTGCGTCACCCAACTGCCGCGCTGCTAGACACGCAACGCAACCCACGGAGCTACAAACTATGCCAACCACAAACATACTCACACACACCAAAAAAGAGCCATTGGACGTACGTCCTCCGGCTGCCAACTGGCGTGACGACACCACCCGTGACCCGCACGCCGCACTCATTGGCCCACATTCCATCCATTTGGACTGAGAGTTGTGGCCAGTACAAAAGGATCGGACGTTCATCTACGTCACGGGTGTCAAAGTGGCGGCCCGGGGGCCAAATGTGGTCCGCTGCATCATTTTTTTGTGGCCCGGGAAAGTCAATATCGAGTGCCAAATTTCTGTTTTAGGATCAAATTCAAATGAGGATTAAATTTCTTTATTTTCCCCTTTTAAATCAATAATTGTCATTTTTAATCCGTTTTTTCTGTTTTTAGTTCAAAAATCATTTTGTAAAATCTAAAAATATATTTAAAAAAAGCTAAAATAAATATTGTTTTGGATCTACAAATAAACTGAATATTCTAGGATTTTAATCCAGTAATTTTTAATCATTTTTTCTGTGTTTTTAGTTCAAAAATCATTTTGTAAAATCTAAAAATATATTTTAAAAAAAAGCTCCAAAAAACATTGTTTTAGATCTATAAAAAACTGAATATCCAGGGCTTTTAATCCATTTATAAAAAAAAATGTAAATATGATATCTAAAATGGTCCGGCCCACGTGAAATTGAGTTGACGTAAAAGCGCCCCACGAACGTGGACGTCAACTGTTACTCCTTTTGGACTAAATGCTTTGGGAAATGGATATTTTACAGGCAGACACCCTTCCCCCCCTCTTAAAAGCCGCAAAGGATTTGGAAGCGTGCACTCTCGGAGGATGGAGGGGGGGGGGGGTGATGGGGGGTGAATCTGTCCTCTGATAGGCTCCTTCCGGCTCTGACTCGACAGTAGTACGTACGTACGTAGGTGGCCTGCTGTCATGTGGAAGACAATGAGAGGGGAAAAAAAGCCTGCAATGTAAATATTTACGCCCGGGTCGCGTTACCCGTGAAATCATCTCATGTGTTCTGTATCTTGTCGTGTGCAGGAACGCCACACCCGCGGTTACGAGGTCAAAGGTCGCCTCGGACGACGTGTGAAAGAGGCGAGCCAAAAGGTCATTTCCGGTGGCGACTGCTTCCGTGTCAACCAAGTAAGTTCCAAGATGGCGTCCACCATCCACCCAGACAGTTTGGCTGTTTTTGTCCAAAAATATAGATGTTAAATAGTTGTATATGGCCTTTAAACAGTTTGGCTGATGGCACACATTTTGGGGGTTTGTGGGAAGTGTGGCGGTCCGCTTGACGAGTGGTTAGTGCGTCATTTAGCAGGTGTCAAAGTGGCGGCCCGGGGGCCAAATCTGGCCCGCCGCATCATTTTGTGCGGCCCGGGAAAGTCAATGAGTGCTGACTTTCTGTTTTAGGATCAAATTAAAATGAATAGTATAGATGTATATTAATCGATTTTTGGGTGTTTTTAGGTCAAAAATCATTTTGTAAAATCTAAAAATATATATAAAAAAACTCAAATAAACATTGTTTAAGATCTATAAAAAACTGAATATTCAGGGATTTTAATCCAGTTCATTTAATCCATTTATTAAAAAAATATTGGGCCGCTCATTTTGATAGATACGAACTTCAAAAAAAGACTTCAACGCTACAAAACCCCAAATGACATCCTCCCTAAAACTATAAAAGAGGATAAAAAGCCTGCGTCAATCATGGCGTGAAGAAAGTTGTTATTGGTGCATCACTTCCAGCTTAGAGGGGAACAACACACCCCCAAATGTTAAAAAAACACCAACCCAAAATGTTCTGGTTGTAATGGTAGGCAATTGACAATGCTTGACTTTCAAGTTCAAGTCCTCCTTTGATCAAATTCCCATCCCAATAAACATCCCACATCTGTTAAAAGGGCCGTCCTGACGTTAGCGTGTTGCGTTTGAACCCGCGACACCCCTTGAGCAAAGCCATTTTCGCGGAGGAAGTCGTTAGCCGCGATCTGGCCACACCCCCTTCCCGTCCACTTCCCCAAAATGGATTTTTGCTGACGAGCTAGCTCTTTTTTCGACAAGCGCTTGGCTTGGCTCCCCCAGCCCCTCCCCCCCCTTTGACCTCTGACCCCCGTCCCGGCCGTCACTGAGCCCCGGACGTCCGACTTTGGAGAGGCACGGAAGCAGCTTTTAGTCTTGACCTAGTTTGCTTCTAAAGCTCCGCTAGCTAGCGAGAGAGCATGATGACGGGGATTTTTTAGCATCGCTATTAAAAGATTGCGGCTTTACATTTTCGAATTGACTGTCACAGACGTCCAATGTAGTTGTTCTTTAGGCTTCAAAAAGGGAAATAAGCTTTTTCCTGTGGGCCCGACCATTTTAGACATAATATTTAGATATTTTTTAATGTTTTGATTGAATTATACTGGATCAAAAGCCCTAAATATTCATTTTTTTACAGATATAAAGTAATCTATTAGTAATAATAATCATTTGTTTTCTATTTCAAATTGATTTTTCTAAATTATTTTCAATATTTAAGTGGAAAACCTAAAATATTTTTATATATAAATGCTTTTTGACCTAAAAACACCCAAAAAATTGATCTAAAAAATGCAATTATTGATTTCAAAAGGGGAAAATCAGCAAATATGATATACACCTATTTTAATTTGATCCTAAAACAGAAAGTCGCCACTCATTGTTGACTTTCCCGGGCCGCACAAAATGATGCGGCGGGCCAGATTTGGCCCCCGGGCCGCCACTTGGACACCTGTGTCCTAATAGTTGTTTTGAAACAAGTTGACGCTTTATACCTGTTGTTTACATTCACGGGCGCCATTGAGATACAGGACACACCTGGATTGTGTCTCAGGTGTTTGCGTGTGTATTCCGTTTCCTTAGCAACCAAAACAAAACGTTAGCAGGATGAGGTAAGCGGCGTCTTTTTGACGGCGGTTTCCTCGCTCGGTATGTCCGTGCAGGTCACTGCAAATCTCTGTCGTCAGCCGGAAATGGCAATCCTGTTGTTATGCTCTATATTAGTCATCTTCTTGAAAAGTGCTCCTCCTTGTAAATATCTCTGGAGCAACTTCTTTGCTCTTCATAATTTCTGTCAGTATGTGATTTCTTCTCGTGGTTTTGGCTGTAAACATGGCCAAAAACACAAATTATACACATTGTGGAAGGGGAGAAAAAAATAAAGTTATCCAACATTCCCTGTGACCTCGCGGTCAGAAAATAAAGGAGCTTTACGAGTGATATTGGTGCCCTCTCGTGGTCAATACTGGTATCGCTTTGCCAAAAGTTTGTTTTTGTTAACCCAGGTGACGTTTGCCTTTCTTCCACAACAAATTCAGATTGTCATTGGTCTGAAAATCGTGCGCTATGATTCCTTAATCCAAACGTCATAAAAGGTCAGCATTTTATTCCATGACGTTATACTTTTTCCAGAGAAATCCAGAAAAAAACGAGTTATAAAATGTGAATTAGTCCTGCTGGAGTCGTTGAACACTTTTAGACGGGATATTGTGCGTGTTTGTTGTTTGATCATCTTGTGTGAAGTGTTAAATAATCTCTACGTCCAAATTCAAAGCCTCCAACTGACGATAAAGCTCTTTATTGCTTACGCGGAGAAAGCTATTATCCATTAAGAGAGGCTGACTGTCTGAGCACATGGCGCTGTTGATCGACGTTTTATTGTGGCTCTTTTTTACCAGGAAAACCAGACTTTTTTTGGCTGTTTTGACGCTTCCATCGCTGGAGGAAAGCCCGTGACGATCGTCCAAATACAAATCAGGTAAAGTTGGCGTCCACACGGCTAGAAAATGATGTGCTAAAGCAGTGTCTTTTAAGGAAAAAAGGTTCATATTCAATATCGGAGGAGAACTGGATACGTTTTCTTTTAAATAATCAAAACAGGATGACACGAGTAGTACTCGAAATAATCTTGGTAGTTTTTCTTTAATGGTGACGGTTCAGCAGTTCCATCTTGCATCCAAAAGAGGGAGTTGTTGGTTAAAATAAGATTAGTATGGGTGTTTTTATTCCGGGTACCGTGACTGGGCACGGCAAAAAAACCTCGGATTAGAGGATTTTTATTCATTTATTTAGGACTTGGAAACAAGTAACTGAGAGGAATCAAAATGAATCCAGTTGAGGTCTGATAATATATTTGTAGGTAAAAAAACGATATGCTTCCCAGGTTATGTCCAGTTTTTAATTGTCCACCAGCAAATTGTCTTTAATATCATGAAATATGTCCCACGCCAGAAGCTTGTCTTCGCTTCCATTCCGCTGCACTTCTCAACCTTAGCACTAGAGGGTGCCAGTCACTTAAACGGTGGCTCTTTATTAGTTAGGGGTCAAAATCTAATGTTAAAATGTAGTAATAAATTGAGCCATCTTTGTTTATATTTTTACTTTTAGTTGAGTTGAACTTAATCATCTAAGACACGGCTAGGGAACCTATGGCTCGAGAGCCCCATGTGGCTCTTTGGATGAGGTCGCATGACTAACCTGTGAGCTAAAATATGGAAAACACTGGTGAGAAAGCCAAGTCCCGAATGCATCAATAGGAGCGTCACGTGGTCGCCACAGTACCAGTAGCGCCATTTTAATCATATTTTTTTATTGTAATACATTCTCTAATTGGCAACTGCGTAACAATGTTGTCAAAAGTATTCCAAGATTTTACTACTTTAAAAGTGGTGAAATGACTAAAAAAGTCCACTCCTTTTTATGTAATGTGAGTCTCAAGGAATAACCTGTTTCTGGCTCCCTCTATCGGCAAAAGGCCCCCTCTGACCCCTGACCCAAGAGCTCGTACCTCCCGTGTGAATAAACGCAAGTGTCTTTTTCGCCGGGTCGACATGCTTTTGTCCGTGGTGTCGCTAACTTTTAGCTTGACGGCTCGCATGGACGAACTTAAGCCTTTTTGAGGGCTTATCAGATTTTGACCCTCAATAACCATTTAATAAAGCCCCATCCATTAAAGCCGCCGCTGCATTAATCCCCATTACGGGATGCGCGGCAGAGGAAGACTCCGCCCGCGTGCCGTCCAGCGCTTTTGACATCGTCGGGACGCGCCACTCGCCCATCACTGGGCGCTCGTCCAGAGGAAAAGACGCCCAGCGTGGACGCGCTTGGCTTTTTTTTTTTTTGGCCTTTTGCTTCTTCCCTTGGGCGGCGGCTTTGCGCCCGCCCATGTTGGCCCGGGTCCAACATGGACCCCAAAGGCGCCAGCGGCACCTTCAAGAGGTCCTCCCTCAAACGCAGCACGTCCGGCTCGCAGAAGGTAAGAGACTTGCCGTCTCTTCTTCCTGTTTAATGGCCGTCCTCATTGGCTAAATGGAAATTGTCTTGTGGCGTCCTACTACGGCGCATGGCGTCCATTTCAAGTCCAATCTCCAGTTTATTCATTCATTTTGTTGCCAGAGCCTATCCCTGTGCGAAAGGCACACAACACCCTAAACTGGTCGCCAGTTGGCCGTAAGGCACTCTGAGAGACAGGTGACCGTTCGCAATCATAAGGTTTGCCCGCATCCAAGTCAGACGAACCATCTGGCTGGTGGTTGTCTCTAGTTCGACCAATCACCTTTTTCGAATCTCTTATCACACTGGTGTCAAAGTGGCGGCCTGGGGGCTAAATCTGGCCCACAACATCATTTTGTGCGGCCCGGGAAAATCAATGATGAGGGCCCACTTTCTGTTGTAGGATCAAATTCAAATGAATAGTATAGATGTATATTACATTTCCTAATTTTTCCCATTTTCAATCAATCATTGTCATCTTTTAATCCATTTTCTGTGTTTTTGGAACAAAAATCATGTTGTAAAATCTAAATAACTTTCTTTTAGATCTATAAAAAACGGAATATTCAAGGCTTTTAACCCATTTATAAAATATAATCAAAATGTTCTATCTAAAATGGTCCAGCCCACTTAAAATTGAGTTGACGTTAATGCGGCCCAAAGCGAACCAACCCGTGTCTGACACCCTTGTTTTATCATATAAGTGAACTTCTTGACTTGCTACCCTCATTTTAGAGTGGAAAAAAATACATGTCATGTGGTTAGTGCATCGGCTTTGCAGTTCTGGGAGCCATTGGCTGGCCACCCATTTGGGGTGTCCCCCAACTGGTGTCTGTAACTATCAGGGATAGGCTCCAGCACCCCTACAAGCCTGGTCAGGATAAGCAATTCAGAAAATGAATGCCTGTTGAGCTTTGCTAATTTGTTGAGATGCATAGAATTGACCAAAATCTGTTCCCCAATCCCACAAAAATGTCATTTATTAGGATAGCTAACTTTTTGCCAGTCCCGCTAACGACTGTAGCGAGCGCAACTAAGTCCCAGCCACGTAAGAGCGCGTCCGCTGGCCGGCGTAATCCTTCCTAATGGCCCAGTATGGCGACCAGCAAAGATTAAAACCCCCGTGATGGCTTTTCCGTAAAGTCTGCTTTCATGTGATTAACGCTGGCGCCCTTCAAAGCATTCATTATTGCTGCTGCTTTGCATTTTCTTGCATAGATTTATTCATATTTCACTCTTTTCTAAATGTCTCAAAAATAAGACCTTCTGCCCCGTGATTGGTTGACGACCAATCAAAGATATACCCTGTCTTTTGTCCTTTCCTGGGTTGAATAGGCTCCGGCACCCCCGGGATAAATGAAGGAATGCGCAATGCTCCAAAAATATACAAAAGTATGTTAATAACGATTCAGGAAATGGGATTATTATTCATATTAAGTGTCATATTCAAGTTATTTTTATTTAATATTTCCCTTTTAAAGCTCTGACCTTTTTGGTCACAACAAATTGAATAAACTCATTACAGATGCTATTTTATTGTATCAAATAAGTAAAAGTAGTAGCACGATTTTCGTTTTTTAGCAAATTGACGTCAAGCGTGAATTATGAACGACAATAAATGTCTTCCTCCAGAAGTCGTAAGAAATAAGATTTTTCCTGATGCGTTTTTTTATCTCCCACGGCCTGTCCCGGGCGCCAAATTCCTCGTGGAGTCGGAGAATCGGCGCTGTAGAAGACGTCTTGTGACCGCATCCCGCGGCGCGGCTAAGCTAATGAGCGACATGTCGCTGTCATGTGACGGCGGCTAAGTGGATTTTCCAACCGCGGGATGACAATGGAGCGCATTTACGCCGACTTTCACAGTTAATTGACTTTCCACCACGAGATCCCGCTCCCGTCTCGTGGCCGTGGTGATGCTCATGTTGAAAAAAAAAATAGACTTTAGAGTCAATTCCCGCCCTCGGGTGAAGCGTTAGCTGGTAAAATCTTCCTTAAAGAGTCAAAGATTCCACGTGGGCTTCCTTCTTTTCACGCTGCGCCGAATTCAGCCAATCAATGAGCGGCTTTTATATCTCTGAGCACGCATTCCAACGGTGGACCCCCCCGCCACCGTTTATGGTCGCTCGGTTTCGACTGGTGGCGTTTTATCTCGAGCGGAAAGTGGATGTTCTATGCCAAATGTTTCTTTTTTTTCTGTGGTTGGCTACTGGGAATTTGAGTACGCTGGGAATAATTGGCCGTGATCTCCTTTGCCTTTAAGCCGCGGGTCAGCAGTTTCAACCCGTGGGACTGCGCCACACAAAGGGAGCTCCTACTGCAATATTGCATCTACTCGAGTACTTCGAGGGTGTCAGACTTGCTTTAACGTCAACTTGATTTTCACGTGGGCCCGGATCATTTTAGAAATATAATATACATCTCTACACTTCATTTGAATTTGATTCTAAAACAGAAAGTCGGAACTCATGATTGACTTTGTCGGGCCGCAAATAATGATGCGGCGGGCCAGATTTGGCCCCCGAGCCGCCACTTTGACAGCATGCCTTAGCGTTTAAGTAAGCAGATGAAGGTATTAGCCCACTTGAACGTTAACGAGCCCCCTCAATGTGAAATTCCTGTACCGGTGCTCCTTTTATGGACCGCAACATTTGAGTCCGCGAGGGGGAAAAAATAGGAAGAAAAAAAAGAAAGAAGTCTCCAAAAGCTAAGGTGAAAAAGCCCCAACGACCATGTTGTCATTGAGGGAGAAGCTCAGGGGACGCCGTCAGTTTGGCGAGAGGAGACCTAAAGTCGTTTTCACCAGGGAGGCGCTAGTTTCAAATTTCTCAATCTATTGAGCCAAGATGGCGGCCCGCACGGGTGCAGTGGCTCAATGCTCTTTGCCAATTTGGTCATACGCAGCTGGCTATGATGATGACAATTAGGCTTTTGTCGAGTCAGCCTATGTTTGATTATTGTTATCGAGCGTGACGGTGGCGACCTTAAACCCGAATAGCCGCTTAACGGAAAGAAATAAAGTTTTGAAGATTTGGACGGAGGGGCAAATGACGTTGCGCAACCGACAAGAATCGGAACAAGAAAGTGCATTCATGGCAAATCACGAGATTTCTTAGGAAACAACAACAACCGGATCAACCGATGGGAACGTTGTGAACCCGCCGTTCCAGTTGGGAACTTAACCCGTTCGCCACCTCCGCCATCCCTTGATAACGCTAATAAAACCGCTAAAAGGTTGCCAAAATGGCTGACCTGTAGCTGGCTTTGTGGCAAAATTACGGCGTGGTCAAATCAAAACAGTAGTTGCCATTAATTAAGATAATGGTATTATATTAATTTGTGCGGCCCGAGAAAGTAAAGTAAAGGGTATAGATGTATATTAAATGTCCCATTTTATGATCCCATTAGGGCAAAAGGTGTCAAAGTGGTGGCCCGGGGGCCAAATCCGGCCCACCACATCATTTTGTCCGGCCCAAAATGTAAATTATGAGTGCAGTCTTTATGTTTTAGGATCAAATTCAAATGTAGATTATATGTGTATATTATTTTTCCTGATTTTCCCCTTTTTAAATCAATACTTGTCATTTTTTAATCCTTTTTTTCAGTTTTTAGTTCAAAAATCATTTAGGAAAATCTAAAAATATATTTAAAAAAGCTAAAATAGACATTGTTTTAGTTCTATAAAAAAACAGAATATTCGGGGCTTTTAATCCAGTTCTTTTATTTTTAAAAAATCCAAATATGATATCTAAAATGGTCCGGCCCATGTCAAATCAATTTGACGTTATTGTGGCCTGCGAACCAAGTTTGACACCCTTGCGCTAAAACCTTTTGAGAACTTGAAAGTCTTGCGTTGAAAGTGAAAAGAAAACCAGGTTTATTCCGACATCGCTATGACTTGACGTTAACTTTTTGCTACGCGGTGGCGTCCACTCCACGAAACCGTTACCAGAACCGTAACGAGTCTAGATCGAGGCGACCGAGCCTCGGTTGAGAGAGCGCTCCCTCCCGTCTTAACTCCCAAAGAATGTCCAATTCTCCCAATTATGCAAATTTGGCTTGAAATCAAAAGTATTTGGCAAAGTCGGCGGGGGTCAAGGGGGGGGCGCTTTGGGGCTCACCCAGGCCAGGCGCGTGCTCGCTTGTTTTTGCGGGAGCGTAAAAAAAAAAAGAGAAAAACGTCTGGGAGAAAAAACAAAAAAAAACCCAAGTCGGAACAAATTGGGGGAGATTAGGGGGCCCTTATCAAAGGAGATTTATTGTGCCTGGTTTAACGGCAAAAGCGCCCCCCCCTCGCCACGCGGGATGGCGGCCACGCGGCCACGGGGATGGGGGTCATGGGACTCTCTCTCTCCCAAAAGGATTACCTTGAAGCGGAGTCATGAGACCGGGCCCGACGGACGAACAAAGAGCCCGCTCACATGCTCTGGCCATATTAGCCGCCCCTCCTCATAAAGTCAACAAGTGTCATGTCCTGTGCGATTGGACGGGAGGGAGTGCAACGGGCTGGAGCGCCGGTAACGGGACCCACGGCGGCGACCCATCGCCGTCGCCGCCGTGAACAAAACATTTGGATGTAAGTTGGATTTTAATACAATGTGGATGGATGGGAGGCTCTTTTATCTTGGGTTTGCTTGCCTTGGTTCCAATGCGTTTCTTTCTGGAGAATCTTGACTTAAAATGATGCTCCGTTTTGAATGATTGTTGATTTTTTTACGACATTATTCTATTTAAAAAGGGCTTTATTTTTCTTATTGAATCCTCAGTTAAAGACAAAAAAGTATGTTCCATTCCGAATGATGTATTGTTTTTATTTTTTGGATTGTTTATTTTTTATGAGCGCTTAAGGTCCGTTAATCGTTTAAAAAAGGGCCTTACTTTCTTCATTGAATCCTCACTTGAAAGCTTTTTTAAAGCTTAAGAAAAATGATTCATTTTGGAAATTGCTTTATGAAAAAAATGCATTAATTTACTGAATCCTCCTCACTTAGAGGCAAAATTATAATTGCAATTTTTTCATCTTATCTTTTCCCTGTGACTTAAAATGAATATTTCATCTGTAATAAACAAAAAAAGATTATTTTTACTCAGTATACATAGCCATTTTTAACTCCCCATTTCCATGACAAACATTTACTTTTTTAATGAGATCTCTCCGTCATAAAAATGTTCATTCTTGTCCATCCATGCATGATGCCTGATGGGAAAAATACTCCTTAGATGAGTTCCAAAATGTAAGGCAATTCCTAGAATCCAAATGACGAGCTTTCAATTGCCAATTTGTGTCGTGTCATCACACACAAATGATTTTTTTAAAGGGAAAACAACAACAAGAATTTTGCCTTGAATCTAATGAAGCCAGACAGTTGCTATTTTTCACTAATTTTCCTGTTTTTCCTGCCAAGACTTTCCAGGAAAGGCAACTGACTGACTTTGCCACGGCTCTCATTTCAATGACTCATTCAGGCTTGACAATAGTGGCCAAATGTCCAATCTTGGACCACACAAAGAGTGAGCAGTGTTTGTCTTTTTTCTCTTGTCAGGCACAACGAGTCTGGATTGAAAGGACTTTCCTGAAAAGAGAATGCGTTCACATCTTTCCCACCAAGGACATCACCAGGTAAGACTAAAAAAAACGTTCACAACATGGAAAATACATAATTTTTGTCTTGTATATGACATGGATGGCGACCAATCCAGCCAATGATAGACAATTTATCTTCACAATAGCCGCAGGGGGTGCTGGAACCATCCCAGCTGACTTGGGGTTAGCACAGGACACCCGGAATCGGTTTTGCAGCCAATTGGAGGGCACCGGGAGACAGAGGACAACCAAAATTAGCTAGCGCTAGGCCATTTATAGTGCTAACCTAGCCTAGCATGCATGTTTTGGGGACGTGGGAGAGAAACCGGTGCCCTTGGAGAAAACCCACACGAGCACAGAGAGATCAGGCAAGGTCCACAAAGTGAAGATCCACCTGGGATCGAACCCACGGCTCCAGAACTGCGAGGCAAACACCATAACCGCTCGTGTAGATCAAAATCCCTAAATATTCAGTTTTTTATAGATATCAAACTATTTATTTGAGCTTTTTTAAATATATCTTTTTAGCTTTTACAAAATGATTTTTAACTAAAAATACAGAAAAAATGATTAAAATAATTTTAATTTTTCATTTAAAAGGGGGAACATCAGTAAATATAATATAAATCTATACTCTTAATTTTAATTCGATCCTAAAACAGAAAGTCGTGATTGACTTTCCCAGGCCGCACAAAATGAGGCAACGGGCCACATTTGGCCCCCGGGCCGCTGCTTTGACACCACTGAGATCGAGATTTGTTTTCAACCCAGAATTGTAGGTCTAAATGTCAGTTTTCCTGGGATAAATAAAAAGAAAAATTCTCCCACAGAAAGTACAGAGAATGACAGTTGAAACATATTTTACGGCTCCATCGGCCTTCATTTTGGATCGTGGAGGCCAGTTGCATTGATTTTCCTTTGTCATCGGACTAACGGCGTCTCTTCTTCAGATGTTCGTGCGGTCAGCTGACGACGCAGCACGTGGCCATCCCGCCCGGCGCCAACTCTGTGGAAGAAGCCCACCCCCTGGTGGCCGTGGACCCCCTGAAGGACAAATGGAGCGTGATCAAGCACACCCGCACCTACCCCACCGACTCCTTTGGCGTGATCGAGTTCCAGGGCGGCGGCTTCATCAACAAGGCCATGGTGAGACCGGACGACGTGGTCGCGTTCACGGACGGACGTTAAAAACGACGCTTTTTCCCCTTGTGGTCGCCGCCGGCAGTACATCCGCGTTTCGTACGACACCAAAGCGGACAACCTGCTTCACCTGATGGTGAAGGAGTGGCAGCTGGAGCTGCCCACCTTGCTGATCTCGGTACACGGCGGTCTTCAGAACTTTGACCTGCAGCCCAAACTCAAGCAGGTTTTCGGAAAAGGCCTGATTAAAGCCGCCGTCACCACCGGCGCGTGGATCTTCACGGGCGGCGTCAATACGGGTGAGCCCACCTCTGCTATTCACTTATGGGGAGGGGGACTATTAGCGAGATGAGGAGATTAGCCGTTATTTGCTAATGCTTCTTCTGCAATTGGCCCCGCCCCCCTTGAGCGCTTCAAACAATACAATTGAGAGCTTTTTGGAGGACGTCGTTCATCATGGATGACCAAATGTGTCATTCACTTGTCACTACGCATCCCCTTCATATCTATACAGTGCTAAGCCCTTTAAAAATGGTCCCAATTTTGTATGAAAGATGTGGAAAAACACACAAAAATGAGATAAAATGATAAGGAAATATTTTATTATTTTTTAAAATGAATATAATGGCTAAAAAACTTTTTAAAATGTGAAAAACAAACAAAAATGATAAGAAAATGATTTATTAATGTCTTAAAATGAATATAATGGCCAAAAATCCCAGTGAAAATGTGACCTGCATTATAATGGGATACGTAATACCAGTGTTTGTCCACCAGATGGGGGTAAGAGCCCGTATTCCCAAGGCTGAAAGGTGTCCACTTTGAATGCCATTTTAGACTTTCACGAGTTTTTTGACCCGAAAAGACAAACTAAATCTAATCTTGGACAATTCCCTTTTCTCAGGCGTGATCCGTCACGTGGGCGACGCCTTAAAGGACCATTCCTCCAAATCGCGGGGCAAAGTGTGCGCCATTGGAATCGCCCCGTGGGGCATCCTGGAGAACAAAGAGGACCTCGTGGGGAAAGACGTGAGCCTTTCGACTGGCGTATTCGGCGAGAGCCAAAGATCCTTTCCTCCCCTTGAAATAAAATGGGTGTTCTTGTTCCTTTAAGGTAACCAGACCGTACCAGACCATGGCCAACCCGTTGAGCAAACTGGCCGTGCTGAACAACAGCCACTCGCACTTCATCCTGAGCGACAACGGCACTTGCGGCAAGTACGGCTCCGAGGTCAAACTGCGCCGCCTGCTGGAGAAGCATATCTCGCTGCAGAAGATCAACACACGTAAGTCTGGGCCCAAAACGGGAATTTTTTTTTAGGGCGACTCCCATTGCAACCTTCCTTTTGAGCCCCGGATGGAGATGTTGTCATGTGACCCTTGGGCTTCCCTTTGTCATCCTATGCCTGGTGCTCAGATAAGGCAGGGACAGCAAAGGGATGCTCAGCTGTCACCACAGACGTCCGTCGTCCACGTTGTCGTCCTCATGTCGGGCCACCACTTTGACACCAGTTCCCCAGACTGACGATGCCTTTTGTGTCATTTTTTTTTTGGGTCCAGGTCTGGGTCAGGGTGTCCCGCTGGTGTGTCTGATCGTGGAAGGCGGTCCCAACGTGATCTCCATCGCGTTGGAGAGCCTGCGAGACGAGCCGCCCGTCCCGGTGGTGGTGTGCGACGGGAGCGGTCGCGCCTCCGACATTATTTCATTTGCGCACAAATTCTCCGAAGATGGAGGGTGAGAGCTGTGGGTGGGGGCGTGGCTTAGTCATGCTTTGCATTGCTTTCTTGTGGAATGGCCCTACTTTGAATAAAGTTGCCATTAGCGCTACATCTTTATTATCTGCATAACTTTGAATGGCTTCAAATTCAGTTGTTTTGTATATATTTGATAATGTCAAAGTTTATACAATAGTGGTATATTTTGAGTGGCGATAGCCTTTACCCTGTTTGGATGATATTCTAGTTTGGTTAGAACATTTACGCCATGGTGTCAAAGTGGCGGCCCGGGGGCCAAATGTGGCCCGCCGCATCATTTTGTGCGGCCCGAGAAAGTCAATCATTAGGATCAAATTCAAATGAAGAGTATATATGTATTATATTTGCTGATTTCCCCCTTTTAAATCAATAATTGTAATTTTTTAATACATTTTTTTCTGTTTTTTAGTTCAAAAATAATTTTGTAAAATCTAAAAATATATTTAAAAAAAAGCTAAAATACACATTGTTTCCAATCTATTAAACAATGAATATTCAGGGCCTTTAATCCAGTTCATTAAATCCATTTATATGAAAAAATCAAAATATTATATCTAAAATGTGTGTGCAAACCTATAAAATGTAATATGGATTCCCACCAGCAGTTTACACAATGTACCCGTGCGTACTAGCCATAAATGTGTGTGACAATGTAGACTTTGCCGGGCCACAAATGGCCCCCGCGCCACAGTTTGGACACCACTCGTGAATATAAATTGCAGGATCAAAAGCCCCAGAAACTTGTTTAACTTTAATTCCGATGACGAGGCAAAATTGTGGCCTTTTTTTTGGCAGGTTGGTCAGCGACGATGTGCGAGACCAACTTTTGGTGACCATCCAGAAAACGTTCAACTACAGCAAAAGCCAATCGCAGCAGATCCTCCTCATGGTGATGGAATGCATGAAGAAGCGAGAACTGGTGAGTGGCACACAAAAAAGTCCTAAAACGTCCTAAAACGTCTTGTGTAAAAAGTGTCAATAAAGCTCTATGGCTTTTCATGCTCATTTTATCCACTCACATTTTTCAATGAACATATTGAATGGACGTAATCCTCAGATCCCGCGGAACGTGGAATAATCCACCCGCCGTGGGGTCAAAGGTCGCAAAGTGGCGACACTCGAAAGACACGCAAAAAAAACGTGCTAAGAGGGAAAAGTGCTTTAATCCAAAGTGTTTTTTTTACCTGATGCTTGTTGATTCTATGAAAGGGAGGAATAAAAAGTCACGTGACGCCTCTAAGCCGCCAGCCGCCGCGTACATTTGGTAAGACGGGCTCTCGCCTGCGGTAAGCATGCGTTGCGCTTCACAGATGGAAGGTCGGTGCATCTTGCTAATCCTGGTGGAGGACTCCTCTCAAAGTGCTATCATCACCAGTTGCAATCCTCTAAAACCTGTATTAGACGACCTAATGCGCTCACAAACTTATAAAGTGATGGATGATCATCACCATCATGACTTGTTTTTTTTTTTTTGCATTTTGACCCAGACGAGCAAAATTGGAGCTTTTGGTTTCAAAGTGAACGAAAGGTGAATGACTGTCTGCTCCCGTGGGATAATCTTTTTATCCGAAATGGACCCCCCCACCCCCCCCCCCCCCCCCTTCCGTAATGAGCAGTTGGCTAAAAGGAACGTGGCGGAACGCTTTGTACTAACGTTGACCAAATTTACAAAAACTTAAGCACCTCATTTTCACTCCTAACCTCATTTGACATTTATTCATTCATTTTCTGAACCACTTATCACTCGTGGATGATAGTTATCTAAGCGTTAGTTTAGTGTATGGTGTCAAAATGGCGGCCCGGGGGCCCACAAAGTAACCCGAGTCCGACACCCTTGGCGTAGTGGAAAAGGTTATTTACAAACTCACAATATGAACAAATATAAAAATATGAGAAAAGTAGAGCCAAAGATATCCACATAACAGAAAGAATGAAAAACACCTGGGCAAAAGCACAGCTGGGATCTGATTGGTCAAGGTGCACACAGGTGAAAACGGAAGCGTCTTCCAAAACGCAGCAACAAACAATCGGAAGCAAAGCGTCTATCAATAATAATGAAAAACAAACTTTTTTGTAAATGTCCCGCCTCTTGGCAAGTGCTAATTCCATTCCCAGCCGCCATTTTATCTTCCTTGGCATCCATCATTGTTGTCCAATGACCTTTGCTTCCTCCTCGGCAAAACAGATCACCGTTTTCCGGATGGGTTCGGAGGGTCAGCAGGACATCGAAATGGCCATTCTTACGGCCTTGTTAAAAGGTACCGTGACCACACAAATAACACGCCACTTGAACCTGACCTCACGTTTCTTTTTTAATCAGGCACCAACGCTTCGGCGGCCGACCAGCTGAGTTTGGCGTTGGCTTGGAACCGAGTGGATATCGCTCGCAATCACATCTTTGTCTACGGACATAATTTACCCGTGAGTCACACGCCGATCGAAGCCAACACGATGGAACGACGTAAACTCGTTGTTGTGGCCCCGTCAGCCGGCCGGCGCCATCGCCAGCACGACGACGGCGGTGGTCCCGAGCCAGGAGAAGCAGAGGAGTCCGTCCACGGCCTCTCGTAATAAAAACCGGGGCAAGAAAGGGAAAGGCAAAGGGAAGGCCAAACCGGAACCTCCGGAAGAAACGGATCCGCGCAAATTGGAGCTGATTCGTTGGGTAAAAAACGTCCGTTTGGAGACGCAGCCAATCGGAAGGCATTTAATTGGTGGTTTTTGTTGTTGTTGTTAGGTGAATTCTCTGGAGCAAGCCATGATGGACGCTCTGGTTCTGGACCGAGTGGACTTTGTCAAACTGCTTTTGGAGAACGGCGTCAATATTCATCACTTCCTCACCATTCCCAGACTGGAGGAGTTGTACAACACGGTAACGTTCACCGGGGCCGGACGTTTCGTTGACTGGACAATTCGTCGACGGACAATTTGTAAGGCTGGTGTTTAGAATTAGGTTTTAGGGATAGTGGTTAAGGTTAGTGGTTAGGATTAGGGCAAGGGTGTCAGACTTTTTCTTTTTTATAAATGGATTAAAAGAACTGGGTTAAAAGCCCTGAATATTCTTATTTTTATAGATCTAAAACAATGTTTTTTTGAGATTTTTTTCTTTGGTGAAGGAAAATCTCTTTTAATCATTACATTACATATTTAAGTGGAAAATAGAAAATATTTTTATGTATTTTTACATTTTACAAAATGATTTTTGAACTAAAAACACTAAAAAATAAATTTAAAAAATTGCAATTATTGATTCAAAAGGGGGAAAATCAGGAAATAAAATAGACATCTATACATTTGAATATTCATTTTAATTTGATCCCAAAACAGAAAGTTGGCACACAAAATGATGTGGTGGGCCAAATTTGGCTCCCGAGCCACCACTTTGACACCTGTGGGATAGTGGTTAAGGTTAGGAATTAGGTCCGTCAACTAAGTGTCCGTCGACAAAATGTCCATTCGACCAACCGTCCGTGGACAAAGTGTTCGGCGATGAAATGTCCGAGTACCACGTTTCCTGCTCGGTCGCCGTGCAACCCTCACGGTTCGGTCACATTCGTGTTCTCGTGGCAGAAACTGGGTCCCGCCAACACGCTGCACGCCGTGGTCCGAGACGTCAAAAAGGTGACCGGCGGACCGTCCCTTCTGACGTGGCTCGTCTTGGCCCTCGATTTGAAATGTTTTTGTTTGTCCTTAGGGGAACCTCCCCCCGGATTACCAGATCACCTTGATCGACATCGGCCTGGTGCTGGAGTACCTGATGGGCGGGGCTTACCGCAGCAATTATACCAGAAAGGCTTTCCGCAACCTCTACAACACGCTGTACGGACTGAAAAGGGTGCGTGTGGGCTTAATCCATCCAAAAGGCTATTGTCCGTCCTCTGATTTTTGCCTAATGAGACGCTTTTTCGCTTTTTTTGTTCTCAGCCCAAAGCGCTGAAGCTTCTCGGGATGGAGGTGAGACCTCTTTGCCGGCAAATGTAGGAAAGAAGAACCCCCGCGACGTTATCTCGTCCCCGCCAGGACGACGAACCTCGGGCGAAAGGCAAGAAAAAAGCCAAGAAGAAAAAGGAGGAAGAGGTGGAGGTGGACGTGGACGACCCGGAGGTGTGCCGCTTCAAGTTTCCCTTCCACGAGCTGATGCTGTGGTCGGTGCTGATGAAGCGCCAGAAGATGTCGCTCTTCCTGTGGCAACGTGGTGAAGAGGCCATGGCCAAGGCGCTGGTGGCCTGCAAACTCTTCAAGGCCATGGCCCACGAATGCTCGGAGAGCGAGCTGGTGGACGACATCTCACAAGACCTGGAGAACAACTCCAAGTGGGTGTCCGACCAATTTTTGGGAAAAGTTCTTTTGATGACTCATTCGTTTATAGCAGTGCAATAACTGCAATAGCCATCAAAGTGTTCAGCATTTACATCTAGCACCACCTAGCTTTGTGAACGGGTATAACGTCAAGACCCCAAATATAAGACGACTGTTTTATTTCCAATGCAAAAAAAAAAAAACGTCTTATATTCGGGCCAAAACATATTTCTGTACTTTGCCACCGACAACAGGGAGTTTGGTCAGCTGGCCTACGAGCTCCTGGACCAGTCGTACAAGCACGACGAGCAGGTGGCCATGAAGCTACTGACCTACGAGCTGGTCAACTGGAGCAACTCCACGTGTCTGAAGCTGGCCGTAGCCGCCAAGCAACGCGACTTTATCGCGCACACCTGCAGCCAGATGCTCCTGACCGACATGTGGATGGGCTGCTTGCGCGTGGGCAAGAATCCTGGACTCAAGGTGCTCCGCCCCACGTGTCGGTTTAGGGCGGAGCAAAATGCCCATCTCTTGTTCTCTCTATCGCCACCCTCTAGGTCATCTTGGGAATCATCTTTCCTCCGCTGATTCTTCTGCTGGATTTCCGTCTCGGGGACGAGGTGGCCTACATTGCGCCGGCGGCTAAAGAAGAGGGCAAAGACAAAGATGACGACGCCAAATCCAGCAAGGTCTCCATTAATATCATTTTCTGCTATCACCTATTTTCTAATGTGACTTTTTGCAAATCCTTTATCTTGTGTCCATACTCTTCATTTTAATTTGATCCTAAAACAGAAAGTCGGCACTCATGATTTCCTTTCCTTTCAAAAAAAAATGAATAAATAAACACAGAACAATTTTTACTGTCCCGTTTTGCAAAGCAACTCAGAGTGGCCGCCTGTCACTAACAAACGATTACTAAGGCTAATACGACTAGCAGCCAATGACATGATGCGGTTTGCGTCACGTGTGTTTACTTCCGCGGTAGATTGAATGTCAACGACGTTGATTGGGTGCGCATGGTTCACGTTCTGCGCATGTGCGTCCAATGACTGGTTAGCAACTAGCTAACCGTTCGGTGTAGCTTCTTCCAAGGGTTTATCATGGCGAAAAAAGTCAAAATACAAAAGAAATGCGGTTCGTTTAAGATGGAATGGCCTTCGGAGTATGTGCAAATAGAAGAACTAGCAGGAAATTTGGGTGAGAACTGTCTAAAACTTAGCTACGTGTGTGTTTGTGTGTCTACTACGTCTTATCGTTCGTCTTCAACCGAGACGTGAGGCTAAGATGTTTATTAGCCCCCTCGGCTAATCTTACATATTTATATATGTTCACGAACATAAATACTTTCATTAATATGTGATGTTACTTTTTAAATGAATCAAATAAAAACGAAGAGACTTCTCTACACAACACGCAGCAAAGCTAAAGTTCTTTTTTAGCATTTTCCGAACCGCGTCATGCTAATGAGGGTTGCGGGGGTGCTGGAGTCTACTCTAGCTGACTCCGGGCCACAGGCGAATTTCTAGGCTTTGAATTTCCCAGTTGATAGGAATCTGGGACAAACGTTTTGTAAAATAAAAAAAAACCGTGGTTGTGTGTTCCAGGAGCCCAACGACGCCACGTCGCGGAAAGGGGACGAAGAGGAAGGCAACGCCAACGTCCGCAAAATTCCCATCGGAAAAAGATTATTTGAATTTTACGACGCCCCCTTCACCAAATTTTGGTTCAACACGGTAAATTATTTTATGAATGGGCATTTTTGGGGATGGTAAAACTCATGGAGAGATGGTATTTGTCTTTCAGATCTGCTACCTGGCTTACCTCATGTTGTACAACTACATCATCTTGGTCAAGATGGAGCGATGGCCGTCCTTGCAAGAGTGGACCGTTATCGCTTACATCTTAACGCTGGGCAGTGAGAAGATCCGACAGGTAAGCCGTAGATAAACATTGTTTTAGATTTATTAAGAACTTTTGATACAGTTCTATGTGCTTGAAAATGAATGAAAAACGGCGTTGTGCCATCGGCAGATCTTAATGTCCGAGCCCGGCAAGCTGAAACAGAAGATCAGCGTGTGGTTGGAAGAGTACTGGAACATCACGGACCTGGTGGCCATCTCCACCTTCCTTCTGGGCCTCATGCTGAGGCTGCAGAGGGAGCCGTACATGGGCTACGGCAGGGTCATCTACTGCATAGACATCATCTTCTGGTACATCCGCGTCCTGGACATCTTTGGCGTCAACAAGTACCTGGGCCCCTACGTCATGATGATCGGAAAGATGGTACGTACGTCATGATGAGGTGGTGGTCGTGACCGGACACGTTTCGTCCCCGGGCGTTTCCTCCCTGTCTGGTGACGAAATGTCTGGTGACGAAATGTCCGGCGACGAAACGTCCGGCGACGAAACGTCCGGCGACGAAACGTCCGGCGCCGAAATGTCCGGGTACCGTGGTGGTGATGGTGTGGCTCACTGTATTTTTTGGTTTCAGATGATCGACATGATGTACTTTGTGGTGATCATGTTGGTGGTGCTGATGAGCTTCGGCGTTGCCCGCCAAGCCATCCTTCACCCCGACGAGGAGCCCACGTGGCGCCTGGCCCGCAACATTTTCTATATGCCCTACTGGATGATCTATGGAGAGGTTTTTGCCGACTCGATAGACCGTAAGACTCGAATTCATAGTAAGATTCCCTTTCCTGAAATGCGGGCAGACCATGGCTTCATCGTGACCTTTGATTGACCTCGTTTGACGACGGTAGTACCCGTTTGTTTTTACGCGTTTCCAACCCGCGCCGCCACAAACGCGATGGTCTGCCCGCAGTTATTTGTTTTTCCGTAGTTCTTCTGTCAGGGTGAAGACGGTTTTGGTTGGTTTTTTTTGCCAAGCTCTTGATCGTGACAGAAGGTTGACGTGCACATCCAATTGATTGCTTTTTAATTCCCCTCCTCCTCCGCCGCCGTCCGTGTCTCCTTCAACTTTCCGTCTCCAGTCTACGCCATGGAAATCAACCGTGAGTGGCCTCCTCTCCGACGCGCCGTTCCTTCTTTTAACTGTCGCGAGTGACCTTTTCCCCGTTGCCTGGGACAGCTCCGTGTGGGGAGCATTTGTACGACGAAGACGGGAAGAAGTTGCCGCCGTGCATCCCCGGCGCTTGGCTGACACCTGCCATTATGGCCTGTTACCTTCTGGTGGCCAACATCCTCCTGGTCAACCTCCTCATTGCTGTCTTCAAGTAAGTACTTCTTTATTTTTTACACCACAGCCAAGCCCTTTTAGATTTTTACAATGTGACGGTATTTGAGAGAAAAAACAAAAGTACTGCATTTTCACAACTATAAGGGACATTGTACATACATTTGAATTTTTTTTTTCATATGTAAAGCACACTGGATTTTAAAGCGCCTATTGTCTATTTTGGAGAATATTTAAGACATAAGTGCCCCTTATAGTCGTGAAAATACGGTACTCTATTTGACTTATTCTTACTCTGTCGTACGCTAACTCCCTCTAGCGGTACTTTGTATACCACAATGTACGGAACCCTCTTTTAATGCCATTTTGGTAGGGTTTTCGTTATGTCGTTTCATTGAACGGTTTGAATTGAGGCTTTAATAATGAATTGTTTGCATAATTATTTAGGTAGAATTTTCAATTTACATTATTGAACGATATCTGTGCACTTTCATTTTTATTTTATTTTTCAACCAAAACAGTCAGTACTTTATATCAGCCCTTGATGTCTGGTTTTTGATGACCCTGTGACCTGTTTTTTTTTTTTTTTTTTGCAGCAACACCTTCTTTGAAGTAAAGTCCATCTCCAACCAAGTGTGGAAGTTCCAGCGCTACCAGCTGATCATGACCTTTCACGACCGGCCCATCCTGCCGCCGCCGCTCATCATCTTCAGCCACCTCTACATCCTCTTCAGCAGGCTCTTTCGACGCTGCGCCAGGAGGAGACAAGACGGAGAACTGGACGAAAAGGACCGGGGCCTCAGTGAGTTCACTTCATGCTCTTCTCTCGCTTTTTCTCAACTTGTGGGACATACTATGTCGTTTTTAAGAAAAAAAAGCCTTACTATACTATGTCGTTTTTTTAAGAAGAAAGCTTTACTATAGATACTTTTTCGTTTTTAACGAAAACATTTGTAACCTGAACATTTTGTACCTAGAGACATTCATAAGTAGAGGTAGGACTCTATATGGTTTTGAACTTGCTGTTCCTGTTTCCCGTTAGAGCTAAGACTCAATCCGGAGGAGTTGAAAAACCTGTACGAGTTTGAAGAGCAATGCGTGGAGGAATATTTCCGGGAAAGGGAAGACGAGCAGCAGTCGTCCAGCGACGAACGCATCAAAGTTACTTCGGAAAGGTGAGTCCAGATTACATTTGTTCTAAAAAAAATAGTTTATTTCAAAGCCACCTGACTGAGCAAATGGAACATACATTTTTCAAAGAGTGGAGAACATGTCCATGCGCCTGGAGGAGGTGAACGAGCGGGAGAACACCATGAAGGCCTCCCTGCAAACGGTGGATCTGCGCCTGGCCCAACTGGAGGAGATCCACGGCCGCATGGCGTCGGCTCTGGAGAAGCTGGCGGGGGTGGAGCGGCTGGAGCTCACCAGAAGCCACTCGCGCAATTCCTCGCTGTGCGACCCCTCCTCCGCCCTGGTCCGCCAGGGGAGCATCAACAGCGCCGACGGCTACAGCCTGTACCGCTTCCACATGGACATGGAGGAGTTTGCCGGCAGGCAGAAGGACGCCGAAGAAGCGCCCAGGAGCGGCGGTGGCCCGGAGAGCGCCTCCCACGTGGACATCCTCATATCTCCGTGCGAATCCAAGCGGGGGTCCGCGATGCCTGGCCAGGACGAGCCGCCACGGAGCTCCCGGCTGCTGGATCCCACGCCCGACAAGAACTGGCTGAGACCGTCGTCGCCGCCCAAACGGACTAAATCGCTGAGACACTACCCGGCCGAAGAAGCGTCGTCTTTGACCAAGAGGAGGAGCATGAGCACCGCCGTCATCGGGCCTCCCGACGAACCGCAAGAAACTAAAGTGGGGCTTCCTCCAACGGCGTCATCTTCTTCCCCGAAAAGGACGAAATCGTTGCGGTACGTCCGCGCCGAGGACACGGGACAGGTGTCCCCGCTGGCGAGGAGAAGAGCGGCCAGCGGCGTGATCTACAAGCCGGACCAAGCGTCAGACGAGGCCGAGGATCCGGCTCCCGTGGGAAGGAGGGAAGAGCTCCCGGGAGAAGAAACCAAGACCAGGGTGAAGCGGAACCTGTCGGACGGGGCGCGATTCCTCAATGTAGCGGAAGACGCCTATCTGCCCTCGCACAGGTCGAGGAGTTGGAATGCAAAAGATGGCGGTAAAGCCAGAGGCGCGTTGGTCAACAGGAGAGCGTGCAGCAGCGAGAGAGACCTCCTGGATGTGGACGGAGAAGTCAAGATGGATGTGGGGACAGGAGGCGGAGCCCAAGAACTGGGAAAGAAGGCAGGAATATGAAGGATCACATTGGAGGACAGTAATAGCTGTTGCAAAATAAAGGACCATAATCTGAGGACTGAAACAGAACGTCCCTTTAGAAATGTTTGCGAAAAGTTGCAACATATAAATTAGGACATGTTAAAATGTTAAGGATTTTGTTTACCTATTCAAGTAAAGAGGCAAAAGTAAAACTACAAGTCGGCAGATATATCGGAGGATATTTAATGTCTTATTTTAGCCCATGACATGTTTTGTAATGACTATTTGGAACATTTGTATTCATGTTTTCTGTGTGTAAACAGCAGGTGAATCAAAGATGAAATGATTAAAAGTCGAAAGAAAAGTTCTAAAATAGCCATTCTATACTGTCGTTTTTTTGCAAATAAAGCCTTACTATACTATGTCGTTTTTTTGCAAATAAAGCCTTACTATACTATGTCGTTTTTAAGCCTTACTATACTAAGTCATTTTTAAGCCTTACTATACTATGTCGTTTTTTCAGAGAAAAAGCCTTACTATACTATGTCGTTTTTTCAGAGAAAAAGCCTTACTATACTATGTCGTTTTTTTGCGATAAAAAAGCCTTACTATACTATGTCGTTTTTTGAAGTAAAAAGCCTTACTATACTATGTCGTTTTTATTGCGATAAAAAAGCCTTACTATACTATGTCGTTTTTTCAGAGAAAAAGCCTTACTATACTATGTCGTTTTTTTGCGATAAAAAAGCCTTACTATACTATGTCGTTTTTTGAAGTAAAAAGCCTTACTATACTATGTCGTTTTTTTTGCGATAAAAAAGCCTTACTATACTATGTCATTTTTTGAATCAAAAAGCCTTACTATACTATGTCGTTTTTTGAAGTAAAAAGCCTTACTATACTATGTCGTTTTTTGAAGTAAAAAGCCTTACCATACTATGTCGTTTTTTTGCGATAAAAAGCCTTACTATACTATGTCGTTTTTTGCGATAAAAAGCCTTACTATACTATGTCGTTTTTTGAAGTAAAAAGCCTTACTATGTCGTTTTTTTTGCGATAAAAAGACATTTTTATCGCAAATTTTTAGTCATTTTTAGTAAAAGACATTTTGGTATTTTTCAGAGAAAAAGCCTTACTATACTATGTCGTTTTTTCAGAGAAAAAGCCTTACTATACTATGTCGTTTTTTTTTGCGATAAAAAAGCCTTACTACACTATGTCGTTTTTTGAAGTAAAAAGCCTTACTATACTATGTCGTTTTTTTTGCGATAAAAAGCCTTACTATACTATGTCGTTTTTTGCGATAAAAAGCCTTACTATACTATGTTGTTTTTTGAAGTAAAAAGCCTTACTATACTATGTCGTTTTTTGAAGTAAAAAGCCTTACTATACTATGTCGTTTTTTTGCGATAAAAAAGCCTTACTATACTATGTCGTTTTTTGAAGTAAAAAGCCTTACTATACTATGTCGTTTTTTTGCGATAAAAAAGCCTTACTATACTATGTCGTTTTTTTGCGATAAAAAAGCCTTACTATACTATGTCGTTTTTTTGAAGTAAAAAGCCTTACTATACTGTCATTTTTTTAAGTAAAAAGCCTTACTATATACTATGTTGTTTTTTTTTGCGATAAAAAGCCTTACTATACTATGTTTTTTTTGCGATAAAAAAGCCTTACTATACTATGTCGTTTTTTGAAGTAAAAAGCCTTACTATACTATGTCGTTTTTTGCGATAAAAAAGCCTTACTATACTATGTCGTTTTTTGCGATAAAAAACCTTACTATACTATGTCGTTTTTTTGCGATAAAAAGCCTTACTATACTATGTCGTTTTTTTGCAATAAAAAGCCTTACTATATTATGTCTTTTTTTGCGATAAAAAGCCTTACTATACTATGTCGTTTTTTTGCAATAAAAAGCCTTACTATACTATGTCGTTTTTTTTTTTGCGATAAAAAGCCTTACTATACTATGTCGTTTTTTTTGCGATAAAAAGCCTTACTATACTATGTCGTTTTCTTGCGATAAAAAGCCTTACTATACTATGTCGTTTTTTTGCGATAAAAAAGCCTTACTATACTATGTCGTTTTTTGCGATAAAAAGCCTTACTATACTATGTTGTTTTTTGAAGTAAAAAGCCTTACTATACTATGTTGTTTTTTTTGCGATAAAAAGCCTTACTATACTATGTCGTTTTTTTTGCGCTAAAAAGCCTTACTCTACTATGTTGTTTTTTTTGCGATAAAAAGCCTTACTATACTATGTCGTTTTTTCAGAGAAAAAGCCTTACTATACTAAGTCATTTTTAAGCCTTACTATACTGTCATCTTTTCAGAGAAAAAGCCTTACTATATACAATGTCGTTTTTTCAGAGAAAAAGCCTTACTATACTATGTCGTTTTTAAGCCTTACTATACTAAGTCATTTTTTAAGCCATCTAAAGATAAGTTCTAAAATAACCATTCTATACTGTTGTTTTTTGCAAATAAAGCCTTACTATACTATGTCGTTTTTAAGAAAAAAAAAGCCATTGGATCACTTACCTCCTTCAAACCAAAACGTTTAAAGAATGGAATCAATCAAGAGGGTCTGTCCTAAGATGGCCACCAGTCACTTACACCAACGACCGGGCCTCGAGACTCCTAGGAGTCCACCAGGAAGATGTCCGTCAACTTTTGAGCCAATGCTGAATAGCCACATAGGCACAGAGTTTAGTCTGCTTTCTAAAAAAAAATATATAGCCTTAATTGCATCATGTACATACACTACAACAAGGGTGTCAGACTCGGGGTGGTTCGCGGGCTACTTTAACGTCAACTCCATTTCACGTGGGCCGGACCATTTTAGATTTTTATAAATGGATTAAAAGCCCTGAATATTCAGTTTTTATAACCCTGACCCTAACTATTTTGAATTTAAACACACCCTAAACCTAACCTAACCCTAACCATTTTGTATTTAAACACACTAACCCTATTCCTAACCCTAACCATTTTTTATTTAAACACACCCTAACCCTAACCTCAACCCTTGCTTGCTTAGCGGGGCTCAAAATAAACGCTCACCTGTTCACCATAATAAGTAAGCAACTCGTCAGACAACAAAATAAACGCACACTTGTTCATTATAGCAAACAAGTAACTCGTAAGACATTAAATTAAATGTTATAATCATTGATTTACCTGCAGTAGGTCTGAGATACAGTGTGCTTCGCTAGTTCCACCACCTGGAGTCACCTGGAAGTTAATCAGCGTGTTGTTGTCTCCGTGCCCGGCGATTGGCTAACAAGCCATAGTAGGCCGGGATAGGCTTCAGCATCCCTGCGCCCCCGGTGGAGAAAAGCGGTACGGAAAATTATTGAATCAATGAATGATTTATTTTGAAAAATGGAATTATATTGGCACCGTAAGATAGACCAGAGCTATTTTGTATAGCTACCAAACAGATGTGTATTCTTCCAAATCAATAGTTTTATTAATTTGGGAGAATACACATCTCTTTGGTAGCTTGACAAAATAGCTCAGGTCTATTTTATGGTGTCAATATAATTCCATTTTTCAAAATAAATCATCTGAATACAGCAGTTTCAAAATAAAACAAAAAAAGGGATGCACATGAAACTCATCTTTGTGTGACTCACCTTTATTGTTTTTTTTTACAAAATCAAATGGCATCCAAAAAACACCCGAAACTCTGGGATCCTGGGTTCAAATCCCAGTTGGTGCATCACGGTGTCATTTGCAAGTTTGATATTAATACGTATTCACAACATGTGACTTTCAGTTTGTCATCATAAAAAAAGAAAGAGGTCAAATTGCACAGCCTTCTTTTCCCAAAATGTTCCACAATTGACATTCTCATACTTACAATCAAGTTTCATTTTTTGTCTTTCCTTCCTTTTCTTCCTTTGACTTGCCCATGACAGATTCCATGAAATTTTAGATTCAAAAGTCGAAGTACATGTTAGAAGTCAAGTAAAAAAAGTATTATTGGCATTATTGCTTAGCATGTTTGCCTCTTGACTGCTAATTAATGCCACTTTTGTCCTTGAAATACTGGCCAACGTCAACAATTCTATTGCGCCATAAGGTGAAGACTTTTAACAATATTTTTTCATCTGCAAAAAGTCTTTCTTTAGCGAGCATACAATGATCGTTCAACAGCGTTCATGCAAAAAAATACTGACAATGTCATAGTACATCTACATCAACATCTGCTTCTTATGGAAAGAACACTTTTTTGACACGAATGAATAACCAGAAAATGTATAAATGGTCTATTCCAGGGGTGCTCAATTTTTTTTTGCAGAAATATCTACTTTTCAAGGAGCCAACATTGCGCAATCAACCATTTTTTTTAATGATGTATGTTGATGATCTACCTCACAGGTGTCAAAGTGGCGGCCCGGGGGGCCCAAATGTGGCCCACCACATCATTTTGTGTGGCCCGGGAAAGTCAATCATGAGTGCCGACTTTCTGTTTTAGGATCAAATTCAAATGAAGAGTATAGATGTATAATACATTTCTTGATTATCCCGCTTTTCAATCAATAATTGAAATTATTTTAATCAATTTTTGTGTTTTTAGTTCTCAAATCATTTTGTAAAATCTAAAAATATATAAAAATAGTTTCAGTTTTCCACATTAATATGGAACAAAGTGATTAAAAGAGATTTTCCTTTACTAAGAAAAAACATTGTTTTAGATCTGTAAAATTGAATATTCAGGGCTTTTAAACCATTTTTAAAAGAAATCAAAATATGATATCTAAAACTGTCCGGCCCACGTGAAATCAAGTTGACGTTAAAGCGGCCCGCGAACCAACCCTTAATATTCCTCATGCAGCAGGACCCAAAATAATGTAGGCAGGTAGTAACCATGCTTGGACTCGCGATGGCGCTGTTTCCCAGCTCAGAAAACACATACTATTTCTTTTTCCTGGATCAAACCTTACTGCCATACCATCTACCATCTAGCGATCGACTGGTAGGCCTACGATGGACGTATTGAGCACCCCCGTTCTAGTCTAACGCCTTCAAGTCAAGACATTTAAGCACAAATTTCATCTCCAAACGCCCGTTTGCCGTATCCTGGCGCTGAATACACGACACCGGGTATAAAAGCGGTGCTACAAAGTGACAAATATGAGACCATTGTTCTTGAAAATGTCGAAGAATACAGTTCTGCCCGACAGAGACCAACCGGCTGGCTCGGCGGGCCGCGCTGTGGAGGCCACGCCCCTCATCGGGCCGGAGCTGGGCGGGAAAGAAGGCCCACCCGAGTGGGGTCTAAAGTGCCCCTTCCTCCCTCGGAAAGAGCGGCTAACTCACTCACGCCGCCGTAACGGGACGATCTAGATGAGCGAGCACTTGAAGAATTTAATGCGCTTGGATTTCTTCTCCGTGATCTTGAGCGCTTTTCCCGACACGGTGGCGCTGTTGTCGCTCTGTGGAACCCAGCAGGAATTAAATGAGTAACGTAACCCGTAGTAAAGCTTCAAAATAAAACAAATGATCTGGTTTTTGCCAGATTCCAATCTTTCTAAAGAGCATCATCTGGAAGTACTTACTGTCTTTGCACTTAGATTGTGCAGGATGTCTCTTCCCATGGTAAAAAAGGCCTGAATGGACATAAACACAGCCAATAAATGACCTTACAACACAGGTGTCAAAGTGGCGGCCCGCGGGCCAAGTCTGGCCCGCCGCAACATTTGGTGCGGCCCGGGAAAGTCAATCATGAGTGCCGACTTTCTGTTTTAGGATCAAATTCAAATGAAGAGTAGAGATGTATATTACATTTCCTGATTTTACCCCTTTTAAATCAATCATTGTTATTTTTTAATCCATTTTTCTGTGTTTTTAGCACAAAAATCATTTTGTAAAATCTATAAATATATATTTAAAAAAAGCTAAAATAAACATTGTTTTATCTATAAAAACAGAATATTCAGGGCTTTTAATCCATTTATTTAAAAAAATCTAAATATTAGATCTACATCAAATCGAGTTGACGTTAACGTGGCCCAAAAAACAACAACAAATATATATAAATATATTTTTTGTTTTTGTTTTTTACCTACCTCCTCGACATTAAGACTCGTCTTAGCACTGGTTTCCATAAACTTGACGCCGTAATCAATAGCCAGCTAACAAGCAAAAAAAAAAAAAAAACATTTAGGCGATCCGCCAGCGTTCATTGACATGAAGTTCATTTTTGACAGACTCCAAGAGGACTCACTTTTTCACCCCGATCTTTGGACACCTGGCGCCTGTCCGTCATGTCACATTTGTTACCCAGGACCATCTTTTCAACGTCCGCCGAAGCGTGCTGCAAAAAGTCCATCCGTGTTTTGGACGCCAGGTAATTTTCATGAATCCACTCACTCACCTCTTCAATATTCCTGATCCAGTTTTTTATGTTTTCATATGACTTCTCGTTGGAGATGTCATAGACCAGCATAATTCCCTGAGAAGAGGATAAAGACGTCGTTTCATTTGATTATTCCATTTTTTTTCCCAAGATGGACGGCGAGGGTTTACCATGGCTCCTCGGTAGTAAGCCGTGGTGATGGTGCGAAAGCGCTCCTGGCCCGCAGTGTCCCTGAAGGCATCACGGGAATACAAAATGTCAAAACATTGGCTTCCCCTTTTTTTATGGTCGTTAACACGACCTAGGCTCTTTACCAAATCTGAAGTTTGACTCTCTTCCCGTCCAACTCTATTGTTCGGATTTTGAAATCGATTCCTACGTTGGAACAAACAAACAAAAGACCTCCTTAGAAGATGACCTACTACCATAGTGGATAACAGCGTTCAACTCTAATGACAGCTGTTGACGGTAACAGACGTCCAAAACATTTTTTGGGGGACATTTATCGCCGTCAATGCCACTCTACGATTTCATATAAAGGTATCATTCTTATTGTTATAAATTAACATAGCAGTCACGTTGTCATTGTCCGTTTCTTCCCTTTTGAATACAAATAAACACCTAGAGACGCTAATACACACAATTTAGCCTTATCAGACATTGGACTAGTACTTGAAACGGGATACTATCGCACTATACTGCAGTTTGTTTGCTCACCGATGGTGGATATGAAGGTGGTATTGAAGGAGTCTTCGCTGAATCGAAACAGAAGACACGTCTTTCCCACGCCGCTGTCGCCGATGAGCAACAGTTTAAAGAGGTAATCGTACGTTTTGGCCATTGTGCCGAGTGAGGAGAACGAAATTCGGCTCAATAAATGGGCGTGCTGGGACGGACTGCCCGTCTTTTGGGTCCTCTGGTGTCCGTTTCAGGCGGTCTGGCACTAGGCCAGTAAGGACACAAGTGACGTAATCGCGCGCGTGGCATTGTGGTCCATGTAGTTTGTTTGGTCTCTTGAACCGCGAGTGTTTTGATTTTCCTCCTTCCACGTGAATAGTAAAGGGCTATATCCTAACCTTTTTTAAATTAATAACTTCATCCGAGGAAGATATATATACATGGAAACGGATAAGGAAATGTACATTACGATTTAAACGAGACGGAAAATCATGTTTAAATTTGGAAATAAACTTATACCTTTAATCACGTGTGATTTAAATGAATGATTAACCTATTTGAAATACTTATTTACTCGAATGCCTCGGTCCTGCTACGAATGCGCCCACGTTTGATAATATCGTAAAAAGGGTTCCTCCCAGTTAGTGTCCTCCGCCAGCTCCACTCAGAAGAAGCCCCACGTCAATAACGCCAGCACGGCGAGATGCCTGTAAGTGAACCGCTTCAAACGTGCCTTAAATGTTCATTTTTATTTCAAACACAATACTCCACGTACGCCACTTAACTAAAGGAGCGATAAAGTGGCGTCTTAGTCGTGGCTGTCGTCTTGAATTAACATCGAGGCGTGCGTAGTTGGTGCAAGCACATGGTGTGCTCTGTGTACGAGTGTTTTGCTAGCCCTTTTTTTTTAGCTTTGTGCGGGAGGCGTCTAATTGCTGGAGAACCCGTATATGCTATTGGAGTTTTCGTTATTTCCAGGAGTTAGTCTTCATCATCATAACTAAAACGATTAACTTTGGTGCCAATGATATTAAGAAAAATAACGGCATCACATGAAGTTAAATGTTAGTTTGTATTGCGGTACAGCTGTTGTTCGCGTTGTTGTTTTTCTTTTTGCAAAACTCCCAAGTTAACACACTCACTCACCGTCGGGTTGTTTGAATTGTGGGTCCGTTGCTGTTTACGCAATCATTCCACGGAGGATATAAAAACACTTTTATGGCCCATTTTATTTTGCTTTGGATTAGATAATTATCATTAATTTGACTGAAGGCAAAATCTGTGCAGTTTGATACAATTGGGATACTGTCAATGTTCATTTTTTTGTCTTACGTTGCACATTTCCACCGTCTAGGAAACGCCAAACGTAGGAAAATGACTACTAATTAATTTTCAAAACTCAAAAAACTTGACACTATATATATTTTAAAGGTTTAAGGATGTTTTACTTTTGATAGACGCTAAATCAAGCTGAAAAAAAGTTATTTAAACAAGTTCAATATATCAAAGTCAAAGGATATAATCCCTATGATGTGCTTTGATCTGCTAAATTGGTTCGCTCTAAGGCAGGGCTAGGGAACCTTTTTGACAGAAAAAAAATTATAAACCATTCATATTTTCAATTGTTATTCATTGAGAGCTATACTCGGAATTTACTAGAAGTAAAAATGAATAAAAAAAGGGTGCATTTTTAGTCATTTCACTGCCTTTAAAGTAGAAAAAGTCCCAGAATCATGTTGACAAAATTGTTTCCCTGATGCAAATCAATGGGATGCATGCATGCATGCAAAAAGGTTTAATTAAAAACTGGAAGATTAAAGCGAATCAAGACAGTGTCCAGATTTTAGCTCACAGTTTAGCAGAGAGCCATAAGCACCCATCAAAAGAGCCACATGTGGCTCCCAAGCCATAGGTTCCCTACCCCTGCTATGAAGGGTTGGAATTTGTCAATATGTACAATTCAAAATAGCCCATTTCCCCGTAAACTAACGATTAAATGTATAATATCCACGTAGTGGTACCTAGTCAATTGTAATGGACGTCCATTCAACAAAACATTCTGGTTGTCACTTGCTATGTTTCAGTTGTCAAAGGACCTCCTTCATCCGACCATTGAATATGAACGACGACAACACAAAAAGAAAAGACTTGTCCAGAGTCCAAACTCCTACTTTATGGATGTAAAATGTCCAGGTAAGCAGATTAGAATTACAAGATGGTGCCAATCAGGAAGTGTATTGATTGGAGTGCTTTTTTTTTCTTTTTCAGGCTGCTACAAGATCACCACAGTGTTCAGTCACGCACAGACTGTGGTTTTGTGTGTGGGATGCTCCACCGTGTTGTGCCAGCCTAAAGGAGGAAAGGCCAGACTCACAGAAGGTTATTATTATTATTAATACAATGCCATGTGGTTAAGATAACATTGGTGGGACCTAACCCTGTTTTTTTTTATTATTTTTGCTTCCTTTCTAGGTTGTTCTTTCAGGAGGAAGCAGCATTAAAAAGGAATGTCGCTCAATGTGTTGTAAAATCCCTGGTTCAACATTTATTTTTGCTGATTTTCTAATCCAATATGCCTGACTTTAATTTGCAAATCAATAAAAAAAAAAGCAAGCGGGAACATTTGTAGCACACGGAGGACTTTTATTGAGAAATCCTTGTTTTTTTGTTGCCATGGTTGAAATGACCTTCACAGAAAGTATAAGAGTAGTCCTACCTATTCACTTCTGAACAATAATCCCTAAAAGTGTTAACAGAGAAAATACCAGCAAACAGGTATGTCATTTTTTTTAAATAGAACACAAGAAGCTTACATTTGTTGAATAATGTTAATCAAGTGGTGCAGTTCAACACATTTCGTTATTCAATGAGGAAAACATGTTGGAAAATATTCATAAAGCTGTTTTTTTGGGGGGATGTCGGTTTAGTGAATCAAATGATTTAAAAGCTCAAATGAATGCTCTTTACACAAATAAAATGGACAGAAAAGGTGCAACCCAAGAAACTTCATAAAGACAACCAGTGAACAACTAACATTGGAGGAGTCGCCGATTGGTCGCTAGTGGTTAGACATCTTTTAATACACAAATTCATGCTGACACAAAGCTGACTCATTTAAAATAAGAGCCTTTACTCCGTTATTTATTGGCAACATCTTGCCAACCGTTAGCCATTCCAGAATTAATCTTCCTCGTCCCCTTTTGGGTCACATTCAACATCAACCGGTTACAACAGTGCCCTCTGTTGGTCATATTAATACACATCAGGGTTGAGGTAATAATTTAATAGAAAGGTTTTGGGAGGACTACACAATAGAATTGACGATATTTTTGCCCTCCGCTCTGATCTAGTTATTTTTTTTGCATGGAACGAACTGTGAAACAAATATGAGCATTTTAAAAAATAATAATAACTGAACTGCACCACTTGGCTGTCAAGTCACGTGTCCATCTCAACGGTTCTTCCAAGAAACTAAAATTTAGAAAATGAAAATACCTGGATGTGGGCGTGTCAGTGTAGCATTTACTGCGTCTGACACTGCACCCCACCTCCCCGGGGACCTCCTTCCTCGTCTTCGTCGTAAGCTTCGCGTCCGTGGTTGTGCTGCTTGGAGCGCTCGTCTACCTCGCACAGCTCCACTTCCTCCATGTCGTCGATGACCAGGACGTCCTCCCTGGGGGGGAGCAACCTCTCCAGCTGGAACATCAGATGCTCTGGAAGCCAGTGCTTTTCTGGAAACTCCACCTGTCCAAAAAGTAAGGTCTATCATTTAGGACAACATTTCAAACTGATGGATGCTTATGCTACAAAGAAGGGGAAGAAGAAGAAAAAACTCCCATTGACTTGATTCAAATGAACATTTCTGTCATGATTTTGCACGACTTCCAATTTGTTCTGACGGGGCAAAATGGATTTGACAGTCACAGCCATTTTAAATACATTTTATCTCTATTGTGGTCAATGGGCCTCAATTAGTTAATTCCATATGTTGGACATACACAAGTGTACAAAAAATATGATTGTAGCCTATCACCCCCAAAAATATGATGTCCACATGGGGACAATAGGTCATTAGAACATTATGTATACATTTTTTAATGACCAAAAATATCACCAAAAAATCACTTATTTTGACTTTTCCATTGAATTGAATGGTGCCAAACGATAGCACAGTCGAAAAAGTATTCAATTGACCGACTTAGTATTCAAAATGTTGACGACAGCATGCTTATTGGTCGACTAGAATTTTCACATTCAGGTTTTAACCAGATTTTTTTTTGGTCTTAAATGAGGAGTAAGATGTGACTCACCTGAAATTGTATAAAAAGTTGTCCCTTTTCACAAGGGCTCCGGTAAAGCGGCATGCCTTCGCCCTGTATCACTTTCATGTCCTTGTTCTTTATGACTTCACCTACAGAGGGGGGAGGGGGGCATTTTAGACCACCTCAATGACGGAGGACTGTTTAAGACGTCCACGGTCGGTTTTGAACACGAGACCAGGCCGGCAGGCGCTCGCTCACTCACCCGGTAGGGAAGTGATAAGGAGCGTTCTGTCATCCAGGGTATTGATGGTCTTTTTGAAGCCACACAAGGCTTCTACCAGTTTGATATTCATGGTCATGGTGAGGTTGTCGTCGATGCGTTTGAAAGTGGCGTGCGCCTTCTGGGACAGCTTGATGATGGCGTCTCCGGGTTCCAGCTCCGGTTCTTGGTCGCCTTCCCCGTGAAATGTGATCTTCTGATCGTGTCTCATGCCTGAAGAAGAAAAAAAAATTGACTTAATAACTAAGGATGGCCTGGTTTGGAGCCAGTCAGCCGGCCGGGCTACCTTTGTCGATGTGGACTTCAAGAACTTTCTTCTTGCGTTCCACTTTGTTTCCGTTGCATACTTTGCAACGGTCCTTGGAGCTGAAGAACTCGCCCTGGCCGTGGCAATCGGCGCACATGCTCTGAATCTGCTGAATCATGCCTGGGCCGATCTGCTGCACTTTGATCTGCATCCCTCTTCCTTTGCAGCTGGAGCATTTTTCCAAGGCACCTTTCTTGCCCCCGTAACCTGAAACGTCGGCAAACAAACAAATGGAAAAGGTGCATTAAATACGAATGAGGTGCTGAAGGAAATCCCCCGCTGTTGTCATAAAATGTGAGCTTCTTGTGAATCTACCTTCACACTTTTCACATATGATGGTCTTCTGATGAGCCAGCTTCCGCGTGGAGCCGTTGTACATGTCCTCCAGCGTCACGCTCAGCTGGTGAACAACGTTCTCTCCTAGAAATGAATGCGTGCGTTGGAGCTTTTATTCTGCCTTTTTTTTTTCTTATCCGGCCGGTATCGTTGGGTAAGAACTGACCTCGCCTCTCTCTTTGCATCCTTCCTCCACCTCCAAAGAACATGTTGAAAATGTCCATGGGGGAGGAGCCTCCGCCCATGCCGCCTTCTTTGATGGCTTGTTCGCCACCTTGGTTGTACAGATCTCGTTTTTTGGAATCTGAGAGGACGTCGTATGCTTGGGAGATGAGTTTGAACTGTGTGTGGGGGGAAGGGGGGATACATTTTAAAAAATGAGAACGCCATGCTTTTTCGTCCCATTTTACCGCAGACTTAATAATTTTTTTCAAACCCCTCAGTTACGAGTCAAAAATGTTGATGTTGCTATTTGCGTACAGTTTGTCTGTGTCCATTTGATCTTATTTGTGATGTAATAAAGGAAAGACTTTCCGTATGGATTTTAAGAATGAACAACTACCTTTTTTCTTCTTAAACACTCTGAGGGGTCATTAAAAAAAACATTAAAGTCAGTGTTTGTTGACTCCAAAAGGGAGGAACCATTTTGATTGTAAAAGTAGGCTTTCATTTAGCAATTTCATTCTAAATCTATATTGCAAACAGAATTGTCTTTGACTAACATTGATAGCAAAAGAAACCCACTTCATTTTTAACTGGCAGACAAAGAATGCTAATATTTTAATGCCGTTAACAACAATATAGACAATAAGCCCCTTTAAAATGGTCTTTTTGGATGTCATGACATTAAGCTAATATTGTATCATAGTGCTAGCTAACAAGTATACATAGAAAGAGGAGCTACTAAATCATTCCATCGCATGTAACATGAGCATTTTCAACAGCCCACAGTCGGCAAGGGGAAAAAGTAGTTGTAAAAAATGTCTAAAATTAGCTGTGCTCACCTTCTCGCCCTCATTGGGGTTCTTGTCCGGGTGATATTTCAAGGCTAATTTCCTGTAGGCTTTCTTTATTTCGTCGGCAGACGCTTTGGGATCGACACCAAGAAGGTCGTAGTAACCAGTTTCACGAACCATAATGGCAGCCTTTTAGAATCCTAACAGGGTGGAAATTGGTTAACAATAAGTCATCTGGAGAAGATTATCTTGTTGAGTGGTCGCCATGCTAACAATTCAACACCATTCACAAACCAAGACAAACCGGTTAAGACAGAAGAATGATCAATAAGCCATTGACACTACATTAGCGCACTTATATTAAGATTATTATAAAAGAAAAAAGATATTCCAAAAAGTGGTGTTTAGCATTCCCATTTTGTTTTTAAAATGTGGTCGTTGTCGGTTATCACGTGCGTTAGCTTTACTCGTGTAATGATACAGTGCTAACTCAATGAGAGTTGTTATTGACGGTAATAAGGTAAAACGTCGCCTCGGGCTCGCTCCACTTACTTTTGGTCTAATTGTCTTCTCCGCGGTGGACGTGGCGTCGGTGAGAAGTGAAGCTGGTGTCTAGGAAGCTGTCGCCTGGTCCTGGGGACTATTTTTCGGCGTGGAACTTTCGAGAGAGAACGAGTAGGGTGGGCCACACTCGGGACACTACGGAAGCCCGGAAGTGATTTTGCACAATACGTACTAGTAGTACACAATAACAGGAGACATAAACACTTATAATTCAGAAGAAAGAAAAAATTTTGTGATGCTAGTTGGGTTTTCCACTAACGAAAGACTTTTTTAAAACAGTTTGAGTGGAGTAGAATCTTCTAGTGTCTCTCCTTAGCTGACGTCATCGCCAAATATTTTGCCGTTTCTTAAAATAATTTGTGGTAGTAAAAATGTGTTAAATGATATAAGCTTTCAAAACCATTTTTTATCCTTGCCAAATTAAAATTATACTCACACTAAGGTATACAGAAAAACAACAGCGCGTTTTAAAAAAAATCAAACTAAAATCGTCAATAACTCATGCAACTTCAATCAATTTTAAATGTCATGGGGAGAATGAATTTAACAGTATTTTTTTAAAAGGACATACGTACTCATAACGTCGGATCAGATCAATGTTGCCTTTTTTAAGAAAATGGAAAGAAATAATTGTGACCTCCCAATAATTGTTTCTATTTTAATTATTGACTCATCCAGATCAAAAATATCGATGAAGTCGCCATAATGATTGTTTATTCTTGTACACACAGAAGTGAAAAACAATGTAATGTTGCCAGACAACGTGTTACCAAGCCAGAATTTTTGCAGCTGAAGAGGCATTAAGACAAAATCATAAGACATTTCTAATGTCATGTTATAACTCATGATCTCATATAATACAGTCATAATCTAACACCAAGTTGTGGAATCCAATAAAAGCGCCTTTCTGTATTTCCTGACCAAATAGATTTGAATTTTAAATTAGTTTCCTTTCTCCAATAACCATAAATACGTCTGACTATAATTCAAGTATGCTTCTATAGTACAATATAAATGTTATAGACACACACACAATAATAACGACAGCATAATCCTCTCAATGCTCGCCTTTAGCGCCAATAAATGCACAGTGGATGAAAGATGGACTGCAGGTTTGAAACCAACGCTCTCACAAGTGCAGATTAAAAAAAAAAGACATTCAGGATGATAAACCCTGAAAGTGTTTTTAATATGTTTTGGTTGATATTGTGCGGATACATGCGAGCATTATTTTTAATGATTAATTATTATTATTATTAGAGATCTCGCACTCGTTGACAAATGGCCTCTGTGAATTCGGAGCACTTTGACTTTCCTCCGAGGTCTCCGGTGCGCACCTGGAACAAAATTAACAAAAGAATTAATAATAATAATAATTTAATTTAATTTTAAATCACCTTTGAAGGACACTTTACATCCGAAAAAGGCCAAAAAGACGAGTAAAATGGCATTAGAATTGCCATTGAAATCCAAATCACAGTTAAACAAGATACTCCATTGTCAGGGAGAATTTGTTTTATACCTTTTTATCTCGAATGGTGTCAAAACAAGCCGTCTCGATCCTCTTTGCGTGGTCGTGTAGTCCCATGTGACGTAGCATCATGACTGCGCTGAGCAGCAAAGCGGTAGGGTTAGCCATGTCTTTACCCGCTATATCCGGAGCAGTTCCGTGAACCTAGAACAAGTAAACCAAAATCCTTGAAAGGTCATATTTTTTGTAGGTCTTTTTTGTAGATTTTTCTAGGCCATAACAGACATACAGACTCAAAGATGGCCACTCCGTTGGCACCAATGTTGCCACTGGGGGTCACGCCGAGTCCTCCGATAAGTCCGGCACAAAGGTCACTGAAGGTTAAAAAAAGAAAAGTTTGGTACATTTATTCATGAAACATTCGATTTCGACTGAATCAAACATCCTTCTTAATATTTCTGCTCAATATTTCCCGTGAGACAGAAAATAGAAAGATGCACATGTCATGGTTCTAAGAGCTCAAGCCTGATATTCTCCTCCGAGCCACTAGAGGGCACTGTTGTTACCATGTACTGTGCTAACCCGTTGAAAATGGTTCATTTTTCCTCTTTTTGCGTGCATTTTACATTTCTTTACCTCAAAATGTCTCCATACAAATTGGGCATCACCAGAATATCAAACTGCGTTGGATCCTGCACCATCTGTTTAGATAATAGAAACAATGGAATGGTTGTTCATGTAAAAAAAAGGCAAATGTTTAAGAAAAAAGTGAGAAGGGACTCACGTTGAGGCACACCGTATCCAAGTACATTTCAGTGAATTTAATATCTTTGTTGTTTTCAGCAGCTTCTCGGCATTTTCGGAGGAAGAGCCCATCGGACATGCGCCTGATACCGTAAGATAGAACACCAGTAAGTTATCAGAAGGTATTAGTATACATTTGCATGACCTTTAACGTACATGATGTTGGCCTTATGAACAGCCGTTACACTGCTCCTCTTATTATTTCTGGCATATTCAAAGGCGTACTCGGCAATGCGTTGGCTGGCTTGCTCTGTAATCAGCTTAATGCTCTGCACGACTCCATCCACAATCTGCAGAAAAGAACACAGATTGAGATAGAATATTTATATATATTTTTTTAATAAATGGATTAAAAGAACTGGAATAAAAGCCCTGAATATTCAGTTTTTTAAAGACCTAAAACAATGTTTATTTTAGATTTTTTTATATATATTTTTACATTTTACAAAATGATTTTTGAACTAAAAACAGAAAAAATGGATTAAAAAGTGACAATGATTGATTTAAAAGCGGGAAAATCAAGAAATGTATTATACATCAATACTCTTCTTTTGAATTTGATCCTAAAACAGAAAGTCGCCACTCATGATTGACTTTCTCGGGCCGCACAAAATGAGGCGGCGGGGCACATTTGGCCCCCGGGCCGCCACTTTGAGACCTGTGATTTACAATGAGTGATATTTAAGATCAACAATTTGCTTACAGATTGATGGAAAAGAACTAAGTAAGGTGAAGTATTTACCACGTGTTCGATACCACTGTATTCCCCTTCGGTGTTCTCTCGGATGGTGACGAGATTGACGTCCGTGTATGGCGTCTTGTAACCCTCGATGGAAACGCAAGGCCTGACGTTAGAGTAGAGGTCAAAGGTTTTCCTCAAAAGAAGGTTCATGGAGGGATGACCAGCAGCAATTGGCGTCTTCAAAGGACCTGTAAACAAACAAAAAATGGGTATAGCACTCAGTCTATTTAAATCACGGCACTCTGAAACATTTCAATCATGTCACTCGAGGATAAACGTCACTTGAAATATGCACTATGTAAATTCAGCATAATTGGATTAGGTATAGAGTATACAGGTGACCCAAAAGAGAAATAAATGTATCTATGTTATCTTACCCTTCAAACCCATTTTGTTCCTGTCCATTGATTCTTTGGCATCGGCAGGAATGACCCACTTCCCCCCGGGACCTTTGATGGCCGTCACATTTCTTTCCTCCCATCGAATAGGTGCCTAAACAAATCACATAACATACACAATTACAAAAGAGACAAAACAGACTGTTAATGTACTATCATGTACCATATTTTCACGACTTTAAGGCGCACTTAAAAGTAATTTTTTTCTCCAAAATAGACTTGATTGTCAAATACAGAAATAGCACTGGTCACTGACACTGCACCTTTAAATGCGATGCGCCATATAGTCGAGAAAATGCAATATTTTTCCATAGCGTGTATTTGTAAACATTTAGTATTGGTCATAAAACTAATTCCAGTGGCATTTTAAGTTTTTAAAAAGCCAAGCGGTACAAACTTCAGCTGCTTCAAATATTTTCATGACCGCAGTGGAGATCTCCGGTCCAATTCCATCCCCAGGGATCAAAGTAACAGTGTGCATCTAAAAAGGCAGAGAAATGGAAAAGTGTTTTTTGGCGCTAATGCTAGCAAAATGCAAATATGAGCATCCTAAATTGTAGACACATACCCCACGAGGGAATGCCCTGGTCTCTTTCCTCAAGGCTCGAGACACATGCTGCGCCTGTCAAGCAAAAACACATGTATGATATTTTTGGTGCGGTAAAGAAAGACTCACTTACATGTTGTCAAATTCCAGGAATTAATAACACAGGAAGTACATACAGTGAATGTACACAATCACAATTATGCTATCAAGAAAAAGATCGACAAAAACACAAAAGGTTCCTGCCTAAAGAAAATTACAAATATAACCACGAGTGAGACATGTTTCGTTAAAAAAAATGACGTCATGGCTTGGCCTAACTCACTGCACAATCCCTACTTAATAGACATCACTAGATAAGGTATAAAAAATCGATATTTCTCCTTTCACATGAGTAAATTGCTTTAATACATAACTAAGATTAACTTACTTCCTTTCCCTTGATTTTATCCTGGCCAGTGATCGATAAACTCCATTTTCTGAGTAGGTTAATCTGTAGGTGAGGAACATTACATGGACAGTTGGAGCCTCGAAGCGGAAGTAATTCGGACAATTAGCTGTCAAGCTCGTTTATAACTGGCTGGTAGCTAGTATTTAAAATAGTAAATAATACAAAGTCTAAAAACGCCATGGTAATTGATTAAAATGTAAACACTATTCGGTTACTATAGGAACCTGCGGCAAGGGCGTGCCTAATCAATTGGGCAGAGAGTTACGGTCTTCACCGACGACGCGGAGGATGAATGACCAAAAGAATAACTGGCCCTGAACTATCATTGAGGATTAAAGGTTACGCAAATGATAGTAAAATTGTTTAAAACTAGGGGGTTTGCCCGTACATACCGCTGACCTCCACGCATTCCCGGCCATTCTTAGCTAGCAGCTTGTAGCTAGTAGTCACCAAGGTCGATACCGCACGAGAGAAAAAGTTGTCAAGCTCGCTCTTGACACCTAGAGGATATCAGTTATTTGCTCTACACAATAAACCTATAATACATTCCAATATGCACAACCACAACGAATCCTACGTCTTTTAAATTTTATATAGGTCTTAATCTTCTAATATGCTGATACTTTGACCGGTTTTATAGTGTTTGTTTAAGACAACGACATATATATTGAAAGGTTTTTCAATACGACGCTTTTAAACTGAAACAACACGGAAGTCGAGTAAAACCGGTTTTTATATTATCCACATGGCTTTCCTTACTGTACTTTTGCTTTTGCACAAATAATTTTATCGTTTGTTTCAGTCCCATATTGACGTAAATATTTTTTAAGAACCTGATGAAACTCGCTCAAATTTTGAATCGAATTGAAAAAATAAATCAAATCCATTATTGTTCTTATATATTATTGTGATGTAAAATATGTAATAAGCTGTAATAGCATATAAATTATCGCATCACACTGTACTGTAGCAGCTGTAAATCAGTCAAAATGTAACTGATCAAAGAATTGTGTGCGGCAAAATGAGAATAAAAGAATAGGGATCATTGTAAGTATAGCTAATGTTTGAGCATTAACGTTGTAACCTTTCAAATGGAGAGCTAACAACCACCAGCAGGTGAGGAACATTGCTAATTAATCCTTAATTGACAGCCTCAGCATGTTGTAGGATGATCACAAAAAATATAGTGTCATTAGTGTCAAATATTTGTTCAAGACATAATGGCACACTGTACACCTTGTTCGTATAGGTAATAATCTTTATGGTATAAAAGAGTTATAAACAGCTCAACATTCAATGACATTTTGCTACAGGTTTAAAAAAACAAAAAAAGCTGAGCAATGGGAGGCTCCCAAAAGGATCCAGCAAAATGGAAAAGCTCTTAAATTACTGGTAATATTTAAAGAGTTTAGCAGCATATTTTCTCTGCATTAATGCAGGCTAGGAAATGGCACAAAATACGCAGTGTGCAATAAAGACAATGTGGGAAAAAAAAACACAAAGCAGCATGTCTTCCGCATAACTTACTCGCTACTGCACTGCGATTTTTAATACTTTTTTTTTAAAAGCCCTACAGTTTATATGGCATACTGCTTTGGCTGTTTTTTCAAGCTCATTGATCTTTCAGTCTGGGAAATGGCGTGAGTTGCTCTGTTGTTTAGAAGTCTGCATTCATGAAGAATATCTGTAGGACAAACAACAAAAACAACAACAATAATAAAAATCCCTAAATGTGACATATTTTCATCATGGCGACATTTTTCTTACCATTAAACTGTTTGTAAGCTTCGTCAACGATGGCGTTGTTGGATCGTTTGATTTCCCAGAAAGTATCCTCCACCCATGGCTTGCAATCCTGATGTTCAACAAGTTGTCCGTTTTTGTAGAGACCGGCTTCCCAAATCAAAACAGAAACCGGGAAACATTTACATTGAATTCATCTACGTCACTGGTGTCAAAGTGGCGGCCCGGGGGCCAAATCTGGCCCGCCGCCTCATTTTGTGCGGCCCGGGAAAGTCAATCATGAGTGATTTTCTGATCTAGGATCAAATTCAAATAAAGAGTATAGATATATATTAAATTTCCCCCTAATAAATCAATAATTGTCATTTTTTAATCAATTGTTTTTAGTTCAAAAATCCTTTTGTAAAATCTAAAAATATATTTAAAAAAGCTAAAATAAACGAAGAGAATAGATGTAAATTATATTTCCTGATTTTCCCCCTTTTAAATGAATAATTGAAACATTTTTCCTTGTTTTTTTAGTTCAAAAATTATTTAGTAAAATCTAATAATATATAAAAAAAGATCTCCTGTTTTCCACTTTAATACGGAAGATTATTGAAAAAATGGTTTCTTTTTGAAATGAAAAACAAATTATTAAACAAATGATTTTCTCTTACTAAGAAAAAAAAGCTAAAATACACATTGTTTTAGATCTATAAAAAAGCGGAATATTCAGGGCTTTTAATCCAGTTCTTTTAATCCATTTATAAAACTAAAAAAAATCTGAATATTCTATCTAAAATGGTCCAGCCCACGTGCAATCAAGTTGACGTTAATGCGGCCCGCGAAGCAACCAACCCGAGTCTGAGACCCTTGATCTACGTACTTTAGTGAAAAGTGGCATTATTGTATCTGGAAATGCAACATTTTCCTACCTTTAATGGTGTCATCAATGTCTTTGCATAGTTGGTATAAGTCGCTCCCACGTCCAACCACTCTTTCGCCTTCAATTTAAAGCGCACAAACATTTAAGATATTGACACTAATAATTGATAGGTAGAAACATCTTACCATCGAGCACTTTGACATTGGGAAACATCTCAAGAAGGACGGTTCTATACGACACGTTTCTGCAGACTGCAAAAAAAAAAACAATTGTGATTACGTACAAATATTTCTTATTATTTGAAGAAATGTTATGAATTGACCTGGATTTGAATAATTGTACGTGTTGTCATTGAGACGAATACTTTCCAGTTTTCTCAAAGATTGAAGGCAGACGAGGTTATCGATACTGTTGGGAAAAACACAAAAGTCAAATAAGGGAATTATTTAAGATAAGCAGAGATAAGAGGCCTTAGAAAAAATATTAATATACCTGGATATCATATTACCAGCAAGGTTTAAATTCTGTAGATTGTCACAAGTGTATAGGGCCTCTGGAAACATAAATACATAAACAGTACATTTTAAAATGAGTGGAATATTGTACGAAATTCTGTGTTTATTGGGGACGTTGCGCCATGACCAAAACTTGAATAAATATTGGTACTTTGGTTTTATGAACCAAAATGTATTTAGAAAACAAAAAGCCAACACACCCAAAAAAATATCCTCATTTTTTAATTTTTTTACTGGAATCTTCCTGACAATGTCACATGACATCTACTGCTTTTTGTACTGCTCCTCCAAAATATCATTGGAATTTTCATGCCATTTTAAGGCTTACAATTTCCTATAGAGAAACTACTAATGTGTGAATACTTACCTAAATTGGAAATCCTGTTAGAAGCCAAATTGAGAACAGCAAGCAGCCGAAGTGACGACAACGGCGCTAAATTGACAATATGATTTCCAGAGAGGTCCAGTCTCTCCAAATTCATACACTCTCCTATACAGCCAAGATCGTTTATTCCTGTCAAGATAACAAGCACCTGGTCAACAAGGCGCCATTGCATCGATCCAAATGTTACGAGGCGACCTACCGAGACCCCGGAATTTCAGGAACAATATGGACTCTAAATCAAACTCCCCCGAGTGAGACTTGAGCAGCACGGCGGTGATCTTCTCCACCTCTCCCTCTTACAAGGAACAAATAGGAGAGAGACGGCGCCTCAGAAAAACACTTCATGCAATGCGTCCAGGTGAGTTATCCTGTGTATGAATTATGAATATCTCATTGATGGATGGATGAAGATTATGACTCGATTTAGCTCCTTTTAGAGATCAAGTCTTCCCGAACATGACTGTTTTATGGTGCGCTTGTTTAAATATTCACTTGATAACTAAAAGGATCAGAAGGTTAACCGTTCATAATAATGCGGCTGTGCATGTGACATTACACCACGACTAGACGTCATTTCATGTGGGCCGAACTATTTTAAATATAATATTTAGATTTTTCTTATAAATGGATTAAAAGAACTGGATTAAAAGCCCTGAATATTCTGTTTTTTATATATAGAAGACAATGTTTATTTTAGCATTTTTATATTTTTTTTTTAGATTTTACAAAATCATTTTTGAACTAAAAACTGAGAAAATTGGATTAAAAAAATAGACAATTATTGATTTAAAAGGGGAAAACCAGAAAATATAATATACATGTGTACTCTTCATTTGAATTTGATCCTAAAACAGAAAGTCGGCACTCATGATTGACTTTCCCGGACCACACAAAATGATGCGGCGGACCAGATTTGGCCCCCGGTCCGCCGCTTTGACACCAATGTGGTAAACACTCCATTTATTGCTTCTTTTTACATAACGTGACAACAATTGCAGTCATAAACTAAAGGAGCGTTACTTTGCTTCGTTCGAACCTGGGCATAAAATACGTTTTTTTAATGATTCTGCTTAATGTGTAGCTCTCATCAAGTGCTAGCATATTTCAGCAGCCGAGGCTAGTGGGGCGAAATTGCGAGGAAACAGCTGCTACATTCGGAGAGAAGGATTCGGTAGTGGGAGGGTTATTAAATTAAGAAGGAAAAAGGGCTGTAATTGCCGCACTGGGGAGAACACGCACACGCATGTTATGTAATATAACGGGAAGCTATCTAACTGCTAGCCACTTCGGCTAGCATAGCGGCGTCGCAACAAGCTGCGTTCCGACTTACCTTGCTCTTTATGATCTCGCTTCGAGTCCATCCTGGTTGATATAAAGCTTCAAAATACACCCGTATGAATGAACACGGTCGAGTTGAGATATCAAGAGTCCAGACCAGACCGGTATTTTAAAAAGGGGGGAGTGTGAAATTGGTTGTCCTGCGGTGGAGTTAGAGATTAATGTTTCGGCTGCAATGGACGCAGGTGGATGGGATGGGATGAGGTTAGCAACCCTGTTGCTGACCGGCTAGCCGGAGTGAGAGCATCTCACCCGGGTTCAGTACCACGGCTGGAGGGTCGCTAATACTCGTGGAGTTTTTTCCCTTTCCGTGCAACAGGTTCTAACACGGCCGTGTTAAGTGAACCATTGTGATGATAATTGTCACATCCGGGGACTTTTCGCTTTACGACAGTCGTTCCCGTTAACTTGGCCTTATCGGTCCGAAAGTGTATACTACATACTTTGGGTTTTATTCCCTCAGGAAAGGCAACGGTCAAACTGTGAAATCACCTGTTAGATTAAATAGCGTCTATAAAATAACTTGGCTGGTCAGTTGTTCTTTAACATAAAATGGACGGGTATTTAAATGGGTGAATCGGAATTAAAGGTCATAAATAATCAGTCTCAGTGGACTACCATTTACGGCCCTTTGTATATAAACAATGACACGTGACCAAAAAGCGGAAGCGTCGTGTTTTTAGAAAATGGCCTGTTCGAGTTAAATGCATCACCATTGTAAATACTTTGTCAACTATAAAAATAAGATTTTAGCATTTCTTGAAAGTGTTATAGAAAACTTAATTATGATTTGGTATGCCTAAAACATGATTATATTAGCTTGTCTAATTCGGGATACACAAATTATTCAATTTACTCAGCAGTTACATAATTAATGAAGTTAAAGAAACACATTTCCCGGTATGTGGGATAAATTGGCGCGTTAATTACAAAACAAACTCCATCAAACAAGTGAGTGATTGCTTCATAAAAAGCAGCAGTATCAGGTCTCCCATAAATCCACACAGAAGGCCAGTAATTAAGACAGCATTGGGCAGCGAATCATAAGTCACCAGCGTTTAATAATTTATTTATCCGACATCCCATTGGGCCAGCCAGGTTCCCGTGGGTATCAGAGCACAAGCATCCGCCACCGCCGCCGCCACCGCCGCAGCATCATCCCGCAGACGCAGACCTCCTCCACACTTGCTTGCCATGCTACACCATCCTTTTATTTGCTCTTTATACTCTTTGATTCTGTGTTATTTTTTGTCCTCACTGCATCGTCTACGTTGTGCAGCCATGACTCACCGTGCGTCCACGGACGGCGATGACACCTGGTGAGACGGGGGAGGAGAGACACTGCAGCATCGTGGACCCCCCCACCTCGCCACGGAGACGCTCACCTCTCACGGCCCCTAAATGTGTTGGCTGTGGACCCCCTGCGTCGTCAACCCACGCCATCGGCAAATGACTTGATAATCATGGGAAACAAGCAGACTATTTTTACAGATGAACAACTTGATGCCTACCAGGTGAGTGAGCGTCAAGTACACTTTCCTTCATCATCATCATCTGTATATTATATATATATACTATATATTAAATGTAATAATAATATATAAAATAAATAAATAAAATAAAACATAATTATTTAAATAAAATAAATACATTAAATTCAATAATTTATATAAATAAAAATAAATACAATAAATTCAATAAATAAAGGTAATATAAAAATAAATACAATAAATTCAATAAATAAAAGTAAAATAAAAATAAATACAATAAATAAAAATGAACTAAAAAAATAAAAATAAATACAATAAATAAAAATGAACTAAAAAAAAAATACAATCAATAAAAATGAATATAATAATAAAATATATTATTATGCCTAACTGGGTATGATGACAATTAGGCTTTTGTTGAGTCAATGATAAGGACATAGCCTATGTCCAATTATTATTTGCTTCTAGGGAAACATTTTTTTGTCTTTCCATTAAAATTTAAACTCATGATTTAGTATAATGTGCAGGTTTTGATTGCAAAAGAGCGTGAGAAAGACCAGATTAGTCCAACAGCCTGAGAAACATCCTTAATAATCTAACAGGGCCTTTTTAATTATTGATGCCAAGTCAGCATGATCTGCTGTGAAACTCTACTCTCTGGAGACACTTTGGTCCTCAAGAGCTATTCTCTAGTTTCTCCTGCCCGTTACCTTTTTTAAAGTCCCTCAGTAGCACGCCGTCAAGTACATTTCGAACTAAATTAGCCAGTTTCGCTCAGACAATGAGAAGACGGTTTCATTTTTGGGGAAACAGAGGCGCATTTTGTCCATTGAGTTGGCCGTCCAGACAGTTATTACACAACGCTCACGGAGACAGTTCCAGAAAATGCCAGAATGTGTCGTCCCCCCCCCCCCCCCCCCCGATGGTTGCAAATCTAATCCCATAAACTGTAAAGTCATTTACGGCGCCTCCATTTGTGTCGCGTAAAGCCCTACTTGATTTAAGATCAACGTATGGGGCGACTGTGTGTAACATTTTCTTGGTTCTCTTTGGATTGCAGGATTGTACTTTTTTCACCCGCAAAGAAATTTTACGGTAAGTAAAGTCACATCATTTATTGTACGACTTCAAGATCTAGAAGCTTCTATCCCTCTGCCCCCCTCACTGTGTTTCTGACTGTGCTCCATTTGATGGGATGCTGTGACCATTTCAACTTGTGCATCATTAATATTAATGAGAAGTATACCCGACGCCCCTCCCCCTAAAAAACTACCAATCAAGCTCCTTAAATGGACATATCATCAAGTGACATCCATAGTTTTTGGACTTACATGAGTCTAAATGGCCTTTTTGTTTATTCACTTTCTGTATTGCTTGTCCTCGCAAGGGCGGCGGGGGTGCCGGAGCCTAGCCAAGACAACAGGGGACCCCCTGAATGGGTTGCCAGGTCATCGCAAAGGACCACCATTCGTGCTCGCAACTAAGGACCATTTAGCGTTAGCTCGGCTAGCATGCATGTTTTCGGGGATGTGGGAGGAGACTGTAGTACCCGGAGAAAACCCACTCAGGCATGGGCAGAACGTCCAAACACAATCCAACTCACAATTTTCTGCAAAACAAGCCAAACTGTGTTTATTTTATAGTTGTTTTCTTTTGGAATTTTAGTGAGGCTGCCCCTTACAGGACTGGAGGCCAACTACATGTTATCGGCCTTGTGTATTTTTGTTTGAAGTTCAGGATTCATAGGTGAGATGGACTATTTTTTCCCATAACCCTCGATTTCACCACTCTCAGGTGGGCTCGGGAACCTTTTTGACACATGGCTGGCGAGCCGTACGCCACATGCGGCTCGCCAGCCATAGGTAGGTTCACTTGACCTTTTGCTAACTACCGGGGCACCGTCGGTCAAATGAAATCCCCTTCGTTAGCGGAATGGCAATGGGTCAGTGATATTGAATTGACTTTGAGGCCAAGGGCAGCATTTGGCCAGGGACAATTAGCGGGGGGGGGGGGGGGGGCAAACAGGCTGGCCCCCTTTATGACCTTCATAAAGCACAGCCGGTTTCCACCCACACTCGCCACGTTACGCCCAGGAAACGGGTTGTTCTCCCCGGGCTAGCGTGGGTTTTCTTCGTGTACTCCGGGTCCCTCCCACATCCCACTAGCATGCAGGCTAGGCTAATTCTATGTGAAATTGCCCAACCCTAGCTATGATTGGTTGTCCTTTGTCTACTCATGGCCTGCCATTGGCTGGCCACTGATTGGGGGCGTCCATAGTTGGCTGGGATAAGCTCCAGCACCCCCGCGACTCTTTTGAGGATAAGCGGTTCAGAAAATGAATGAATGTGTCTGTCAGATTAAAAAAAATGAGTTACTACATATTAAATTGGCTATATGTGTACTGTAGTGGGAATTCAATTGAAAGATGACACAGTAAATATTTTTGTTGTTGTTGTTGTTGTTGTTGTTGGTGTAGTTTGCATGGTAGATACCACGAACTGGCTCCCCACCTGGTGCCAATGGACTACACAAAAGAACCTGATTGTAAATTACCTCTAGCCTTGATCGTCAACATGCCAGAGTTGAAGGTAAATATATATATATTTTTTTTCATATCTAGCCGAGACGTGGGCTAATTACGGCCCGCGGGCCAAATACTTTTGGGCTTTTTAATCCGACCAGTTCATAGAAAAAGTCTCCCTGGCGTTAAAAATGTCCAAACATGACTCTGAGCCAAATGTACGTACACGTTGCTAGTCAACAATTGATCTCTATCTGTGTTTTCAAGAGCGTAACATTGATTTTGAATCATCATCCTCACAGAGTGTCCCACTAACCACATTGTGTTAATGTGCCATAAAAAGCCCTATTCCGGGAACTATTTCTCCTTTTTTTCTCGACGTGATTTGATAGGTCTTTGGAAAGAACACATGGAATCCTCCTTTCTTCTCATAAATGTGTCTTTTTGGGTTGGTTTGAAGGAAAATCCATTCCGCAACAGGATCGTGGAGTCCTTCTCCGAGGACGGCATGGGAAACTTGAGCTTCAACGAGTTTGTGGACATGTTCTCGGTCCTCAGCGAGATGGCTCCGCGAGAACTCAAGGCCATTTATGCCTTCAAAATATACGGTGACCACTTTTAACTTACACATTTGAATACAGTCGTACCTCTAATTGCGATATGAATCGGTTCCAGTTATGTATATGGAATATTTCGTAAGTAGAGTGGTACTTTATATGTAAATTCCGTCATTTGTTCATCGGTCCTCAAAAACAACCCACTCAACCCTTTAAAAATGTCCCAATTTTAGATGGGAGAAACAGACAAAAATGAAAGAAAATTTCAAAATAAAATAAGGGATAGAGAAAGCGCAATTACATACAGAAGGATTTCCTAACCTGAAAATTTGGTACCTAAGGGCATATTTGTAAGTAGAGGTACGACTGACTGTGTAGGGTTTGTTGACGTCATTTTGTGGAATAAGCATTTTTTTTTCTCTGGCCGTCAGATTTCAACGTGGACAATTACCTGTGCAAAGAAGACTTGGAAAAGACGCTAAACAAGCTGACCAAGGAAGAGTTGACTCCAGAGGAGGTCCAGCTGGTGTGCGAGAAGGCCATCGAAGAGGCCGACTTGGACGGAGATAACAAGCTCTCCTTTGCCGATTTTGAAAATATGATATCAAGGGCTCCTGATTTCTTAAGGTAATGCATTTATACACGCGTACAAACCATACAACGTTTTTTTTTTTTGCCTTTTCGTGGCATGCCAACTTTCGGCCGGTCGCCTATTTTGAGCCTGCACTTTTTTCATATTGTGAAAAAAAAAGAATAATTTTCCGGCGGTGGTCTCGCAGTTCATGGGGTCAAAAATGAATGAATCTTCGGTTGTCTGAATAACTTTAACCGTGTCCCATGTTGTGCAGTACGTTCCACATACGAATCTGAGACGGCGAAGCACGGCGAGCGCCCAATGGTCGGTGGGTGGGTCCGTCCATTTCCAGTTTCCGCTGCCTCTGCGACGTGTGCCCGGACCGAGCCAGCGATGTTTGGACGGACCCGGCCGTTTGGTTTCCACTCGTCCAATGGACGGCGAAGGAGAGCGGCGAGAAGCCCGCCGTGGGTTCGACGCTCGGCCAATGCATAAAATGTCGATCTACCTACTGTGTGTTGCACATGTCGTACAGCCGGCCGGGTACGGCGTATCCGTGGAAAGACGGCGTAGCATAAGGAAGCGGCTAGCTATACGTACGTACGTTTCTGCACTATTTGTAAGCGAGCGCATGCTAATAAGCGAGCGTCTGGCTCTTTGGCGCAATCTGCTTTATTTGACTTTCTGGTTATGCTTGTTGAAATGTAGCCTAATGACAATCGTACTTTGATTTTCTCCAGCTGATGGAAGGGCTAGCTTCCCTTTTCTGCCTTGGCCATGACCGTGACGTCTTCCTAACGCCCTTTTTTCAATAGGCATTTTTCAAGTTTTACATGAATTGCATTATTTGGAATAAATGTCTTCTCCGTGACTGCTTTGGGACTTTTTTTGGGGGGTGTTTAGTGGTCTTTAGTGAAGCCCATACTGTAAAAGATGCTAGCCTGTGAGCTAGGCTAGCTTCTTCTATGAGCAAATTCTTTAATTCTGTCAAGTGAACAGAAGAAGGTACAAACTTAACCAAGACAAGTTGACCTTTAAGACTAGTCTTGCCTCTACTTACGAATGCCTCTAGGTACGAGATTCAGGTTACACTTTTTTTTTTTTACATGCAAATGAGTGACTCAAGATACGAAAAAGAAAATGCATTTTCCTTATCCTTTATTTTGAAAATCTTGTCACGGATGCATTGAATCTCACTTGAGAACATCTCTACTTCATCACTCTCATATATACACAATTAAATGATTCAAGTCAATTCAATTGGCTGTCTCACAAAAACCACTATCCATGTTTCAAGATTTTCTCTTCCATGTCCGTCCCCCTTCGACTAAGGAAGTGGTTCTGTACACGGATTTGCGTACGAGCGGTTGTTTTCGTGGCCCGTGCCGAATGTTCTCGCCCTCGCGTCGGTGGCTAAGATAGATGCGGCGCCCTCGGGGATGAGGGGAGTGCGGAGATGGCAAAATAAAAGCTGACCTGGATAATTGGCGCTCAGCCCGACAGATGAAGCTAAGCTACAATGTGAAAAACGGGATGCCCGTCGGAGAGGGAAATAGAAAACGTGCAAAAGGTCTCGGCAGATGAACAAAAGTCATTTATTCAATCTCTGCTTTCCGATTTCAGGTCAGTTTTTCACGAGTGGTCGTTTTAATGTACTTTTGTGGGCAAAATGACTCACATTGAATGCAAATATGATCACATCTTCAATCTCATTAACGGGAGTGATTAGAATATGATGATCAAGTGTGTTTGTATTTGAATTGATTGCCTTTATGGTCATGACACAACCTGTACAATTAGTTTTAAAGCTTCGCCACAAAGTGCACACTTAAATAAGTAGTCATTAAAGGATTTTTAGAGTATACCAGTCAACACGTTTACATACCTGTCAACTGGTACGTTCTCGCCGTAATTGGTACAACTGAAAGCCCATTTTTATATTGGTACGCTGTACACATGAAAATGGTACGCTAAACGGTGATTTTGAGAAAAAAAAATAAATTAAGGCACTTTCTAGCCATTTTTCACCATCCGCCATTGTTTCTTCCCGGAAACGCATGTCTGCCAAGTGATATATGTACCGGCGCCTCTGATTGGCTAAAAAACGCATGTCTGCCAAGTGATATATGTACCGGCGCCTCTGATTGGCTAAAAAAAAAAGATCATGATAAACATTTCGTTTTGTAACACTTTCACCATGTGATTTCCGTTTCCTGTTCCCTTGTTTATGTTTACTTTCATTTTCACTTGTTGTTCGTGATTTTTTACAAAAAAGTAAAGTGGTAAGATTTTCCATGTATTTATACATATATGTAAGGGCGAAAACAAAATTTGGTAAGATCACAAATGGTTCGAGGTTGACAGGTATGCGTTTAAGTTTTATGCCGCGTTCAAGCTGATTGCTCAAAACAGCGTCGCTCGGTGGCGAGCGAGTTATGACTTCCGCATTCCAAAAATTTCACTACCACTCCCATGATGCCTTGCGACGCAGTCGACCAAAAATTAAAGTAGCACTCCCGCCATTTTTGTCACTTCAGCATTCCAACATTAAAACCCCCCAATCCTGTGATGATCTGTCACTTCCGCATTCTCAAAATGAAACTACCACTCCCGTGATGCTTTGCCACTTAGCCAGCCAGTCATGCGGGTGGAAACCCAAGTGGGCATCCGCTCCACTACACGAAGAAGAAACTTAGAGGAAAGATGAAAGAAGAGGAGGAGGACGCCGGCGAGTCGAGCCCCGGCCAGGCTCCTCAACTTGAGGAAAGCTCCGCCAAGGAAGCCGACGTCCCCGACGCCGTCGACGGCAATGTCGAAGGCGACGTCGAAGTGGAAGAAGCGGCGAAAGAGCACTCCCCCAAACTCTGCGGCTTCTTGAGCAAACTCTCCGGGAAGGGGCCTCTGAGGGGCTACAAGCCGCGGTGGTTCGTCTACGACCCGAGGAAATGTTATTTGTATTACTTCAAGAGCCGCCAAGACGCGTTACCTTTGGGGTACATCGAAATTGGAGATGCCTGCTTCAGCTACGACGTCGAGGCCGAAGAGGGACACTTTGCAATAAGTGCTTCGGGCAAAGAGTTTCTGCTCAAGGTATTTGGGCTTCCCCTAAACTTTTTTTTCGGCTACTGTCACGTTCACTTTCAGGTTTAAACGGCTCTCTTGCCAATTTACTCGGTATTTTGTGAGCTGGCTGCCGTTAACGGCGAATGACAGTCCATTTATTTGGCAGTTGTAAAAATGTAAAAAAAAAAGAAAAAAAAAGGATGATTTGACCTCATGTCCGCTGGTCACATGATTGCCATCACATGACACCGTCAGGTCGTCTTCCTTTGCATTATTACATTAATAATCACTATAACATAGATAGCGTGGTTCCAGGTGGCGACTGAGCAACGTAATGATGTAAATCGGCGTTTTAAAGGGAATACAAAAAATATTTAAAAAAAAAATAACATTTTGACTGCGTTGTTGTCATCCACTTAGCTGAGAAAAAACACCTGCCAAGACCAAAATGATAAGATGTAGTAAACATACACATAAGTTGTGAAAGGTTATTGCAATCAAAATGACATCAACACATTACTTTTGACATTTTTTTTGTCTGGTGCTAGTATGGAACTACACTCTAAAATATCAGTTTGTCGTTCAGCACACGGTATTTTGGCATTTTAGCCCAACTATCAATAGTAGGTGTGTATTTAATGTCTTTTGGTTAATGATGGTGTTTGTGTTTGTGTGTTTTGAGGCTCCCAGCAAAAAGGTGATGCACTTGTGGCTCCAGCAACTCCAACACAAACGCTGGGAATTCAGCAACTCACGTGGGCGTGGCCAGAGGGACAGCTGGAGCTCTCCCACCTTAGCCCACCCAATCAGCGGTCTCGTAGCTCAAGATAACGGTACGCGGGGTCAACGTGCACCTGCTGCATCCGTCACATTGACTTAATTCCACCTGGGGAGGAATGACTTGCTTCACTGGTGGAGGCGGAGTTTGACTTTTTGTTTATTTAGGCTTTAATTAGGCTTTTGTCCCTTTTTGGACTGCCTCCGAGCCAGTCTTTTTTCCACACTACCACACCAGAATCCAATGATTACTTCATCAGCAAGCTTGCGAACCATCCTGATGATTTGGTTGAGGTGTGGTAGAGAAAAAAAGACTGGAAACCGGTGGTTTAAAGCCTTTAATGCAACATTTTCTGTCGTAAAAGACCTTGATCCCCCTCTTGGATGCATTGTGATGATAGGCAGGAATGGAGATAAAACCCAGGTCAGCCAGGCATTCCGTAAAATGTCCTCCCTCCTGGAATAAAATGTTAAATATTCAAGGCCATTGTAAGATAGGCATGACTGAATTTAGGCTTTTGATTATCTAGAGCACAGGTGTCAAAGTGGCGGCCCGGGGGCCAAATATGGCCCGCCACATCATTTTGTGTGGCCCGGGAATGTAAATCATGACTTTCAGTTTTAGGATCAAATTCAAATGAAGAGTATAGATGTATATTAAATGTCCTGATTTCCCCCTTTTAAATCAATCATTGTCTTTCCTCTTGTTCCTCCGAATCCCAGATGGAATTCTCTTTGAAAAACTCAGCGACAGCATGGAGAAGCTCCGCAGCGACTTTGCCGTGGAGTCTCAGGCGGACGGCTCGACGGGGATCCACTCGCCCAGAGGGACCGCCGTTAACACCCTTAATTTCTCACTCAAGACCTTGGGCGCAGACCTCAGGTCGGTTGCTGCCATTTGCACATTGTTCAAAAGCTAGATGACCTTTGACCTAGTGCCATGTGGATCCGCTGTGATCATTCAATTCAATGCCTTTATTGTCGTCATTAAACAATACATGATATAATACAATGAGATTTGAAGCTTAGGACTTCATGGCCGTCCGTCTAAACCAATTTTGCTCTTCATTTGATGCAAAGCTTTGAATGGCATGCGTCTATTTTGGAGTCCTCGCTAAAGAGGGAAATTAGCTTTGAGTGAAGAAGAAAAAAAAGAAAAAATGGGCCCTCACTTTTTTTTTCTGAGGTGTAATGCAATAGAGGAAATTGTCACACACATCCTTTACCAGGGTGTCAGACTCTGGTTGGTTGGTGGGTCACTTTAATGTCAACTCCATTTCATGTGGGCCGCACCATTTTAGGTATAGTATTAAGATTTTTGTTTTTATAAATTGATTAAAAGAACCGGCCCTGAACATTCCGTTTTTTATAGATCTAAAACAATGTTTATTTGAGCTTTTTTAAATATATTTTTAGATTTTACAAAAAGATTTTTGAACTAAAAACAGAAAAAATGGATTAAAGAATTGCAAATATTGATTTAAAAGGGGGAAATCAAGAAATGTAATATACATCTCTATACTCTTCATTTGAATTTGATCCTATGTAGAAACTCCATGTCGTACCTGCGAGCGGGCAGGGCGGGCGACAGCAAACGCAGCGTCTTCTACACGGGCAACAGCGGCGGCAGCGCCGACGAGTGGGAGCTCTTGGACGCCCCGCCCAAAGACTTTGCCGAGCACAAGCAACATCCAGAAGTTCACCGCCGTAAGTCAACTTCTTCTTCTTCTTCCTCTTGGCTTTTTTTTGATCCAATGTCACATTTTCAGACTCTTTCGGATCGGCCTTCGACTTTGTGCGCAACTCGTCCAGGCCTCGGAGGCCCCTGCTGCGGGGGGACACCGGCTCGGGAAAGTGGGCTCGCCACGCCGAGGGCTCCCCGACGGAGGTGAACGGCAAATGTGTGGAGATGCAGCTCCGCCTTCAGAGCCAGCAGGAGGAAATGTGTGCCCTGCAAAAAGAAGAAGCACGACTTAAAGAGGAGTTAGCCAGTCAGAAGGTAGGAAGGAAAGGATTTTTCCCCTCCTTGACTCTCTTCTTTCCGCCATTTTTTTTTCGCGACCGGACGTTTCGTCGACGGACAATTCGTATGCTTTGTGGTTAGAATTAGGGTTAGGATAGGGGTGTCAGAGTCGGGTTGGTTAGCATGGCGCATTAACGTCAACTCGATTTCACATCGACCATTTTAGATATAATATTTAGTTTTTTAATTTTTATAAATGGATTAAAAGAACTGGATTAAAAGCTCAGAATATTCCATTTTTTATAGATCTAAAACGATGTTAATTTGAGCTTTTATGATATATTTTTAGATTTTACAAAATGATTTTTGAACTAAAAACAAAGAAAAAAATGGATTAAAAATTTCAATGATTGATTTAAAAGGGGGAAAATCAGGAAATGTAATATACATCTATGCTCATTTGAATTTGACCCTAAAACAGAAAGTGGGCACTCATCATTGACTTTCCCGGGCCGCACAAAATGAGGCGGCGGCCAGATTTGGCCCCCGGGCCGCCGCTTTGACACCTGTGAGTTAGGGGATAGTGTTTAAAGTTAGTGGTTAGGGGTTAGGTCTGCCGACGAAATGTCTGTCGACAAACCGCCCGGGGACGAAGTGTCCGGCGATGAAATGTCCGGGTTCCATTTTTTTTCCCCCTCATTGTCTTACAATATTTACTCCATCTGACCAAACGCAATGCTTCAATTGTTCAGGAGCTGGTGAGACTCTTGCAGCAGACCTTAAGAACGGCACAGTGCGACCGGGAAGCGGCGCAACGCCCGGCGGCGCCGCCGCCGCCGACGACTCCGGATCCGGATCCCCCGTCGGCGGAGCCCGGCCCGCCGGGAGAGACGGAGCGTCTCCAGGCGCTGGTGGGAGAAAAAGACGGGCAGGTGCGATCCTTGTGCGGCCACATGGAGCGCCTGGCCCTGGAGAAGGAGAGCCTCCAGCAAGAGTTGAGGGCTCTGAAGGTCAAGGTGGGCGAGATCAACGATCAACTGGGAATGCTGATGGAGACTATCCAGGCCAAAGACCGAGCCATCGTCAAACTGTCGCAGAAGAGCGAGGAGAGGAGCGCCGCCACGCCCAACGAGGCCTCCTCCGCAGCAGCCCACGTCGGAAAGGAACGTCAGGAAGTGGACGTCCTCAAGGTCTGTGGCTTTAAAATGCATTTCTCTAGTAGTAGCCACTCAAATTCAAGGTCATTTAGGCAAAATTACACTTTACTTTCTGTTAATGTTATATTCACTCTAGGCCACGGTGTCAAATTGGCGGCCCAGGGGCCAAATCTGGCCCGACGCATCATTTTGTGCGGCCCGAGAAAGTCAATCATGAGTGGTGACTTTCTGTTTTAGGATCAAATTCAAATGAAGAGTAGAGATGTTTATTACATTTTCTGATTTTCCTCCTTTTAAATCCATAATTGTCATTTTTAATCATTTTTTTCTGTTTTTAGTTAAAAAATCATTTTGTCAAATCTAAAAATATATTTAAAAAAAGCTCAAATAAACATTGTATTAGATCTATAAAAAATGGAATATTCAGGGTTTTTAATCCAGTTATTTTATTCATTTGTTCATTTATAAATGAAAAAAAATGTAAATATTCTATCTAAAATGGTCCGTCCCACATGAAATTGCATTGACGTGAAAGCAGCCCAAAGCGAACCAACCCGACTCTGACACCTTAAATTTTAAGGTGTAACATGCCCAAACAGGAGACCTAATTGGACCCCGTGAAAGCATTCCCATGGTCATTTGTGAGGATTGAAGGCCTTTTCCTTTCAGGACAGTCTTCAAGGCTACAGAACGCAAAACAAATTCCTCAACCAAGAAATCCTGGAGTTGACGGCCTTGCGCAGAAATGCCGAAAGTCGCGAGAAAGCATTGGAAGCCAAGGTACGTGCGGACGTACGTGGTTACACCGTGGGTGTGCGTGGCAGGAAGTCTGAATCATGCTGAGGGAAATTCCAAGATGGATGACTTCATCTTTCTCCTCCCCTCCGATTACGCAGTACACGGCACTGGAGGCCAAGTTGTGTCAAGTGGAGAGCAAATATCTGGTGCTGCTTCAAGAGATGAAGAATCCCGTGTGCTCGTCTTCGGAGCACAGTCCCGCCCGGGAAGTCATTTCCAGGTTGTTGGAGGACGCCCTCCAGCTGGAGAGCCCCGAGTGGGAAGACCAACCCGTCTTCAGAGCCAACACCGTCAGGTAACAATGATAAATTACTCGTGTGTCAACACGTATACGGCTACGGTAATCCCTCGAGTATCGCGGTTATGTAGACTAGATACGTTTTTTTTTTGTTTTATAGCCCTTCTATCTTTTTTTTAAATGACATTTCAATATATCTTAATACATTCCTTTTTACTTTGTACTTTATACTTTAGATTTTAATGATGAGTGATTACTATGTTAATGCTTGAGTCCTTTTTTTTCTGTTTGTTTCATATGTACTGTTAACGGATGTACTTTTTTAGTTGTATCCTATCTTGCGCTGACCCCGCCCATCTGTCAAATTTTTTCTAAGTTAATGTGGCCCACCCTGGGCCCAAAAGTTTGCCCAACCCTGATGTAGACTAAACACCATCGAAAAATTGCCAAGTAGGCTCACCCCTATTATAACCCTATTTTTCACTTATGAATTTCAGTGTGGATTTTAACATTTGTGAATTTGTGAACTGAAAAAATATATACCGTATTTTAACGACTATAAGGCGCACTTAAAACTCAATTATTTTCTCCAAAATAGACAGGGGGCGCCTTATAATCCAGTGGCCTTTAAATATTGAAAAATAATTCATTCAGCTTAAAGGAAAACATCATTGCGGAGCTTTGAAATTTGGCTTTTTTGCTTTTTTCGGGCTAATCCAAGAGAAATTATTTATTTTTTCAAATTCTAATTTCAGGGGGAATTTCAGTGAAGTACACTAAATTTTAAATTAATTTGAATGTCAAAGGCGCACGCTGTCATTAATGAGGAAAACAATCGGAACATTGAATTGCGATTGATGGTTTTTCAATAGATTTTTGGGGGGGCGAATCATTTTCTAATTGTGTTTTAATGCTATCGGCTAGCATCAATAGCATCCCACGAGCTAACGCCGTTGCCGCCTTGTCTCCGACAGCGAGTACGACGTGTTCGGCTTCAAGACACTGCCCGAGGAGGAGGAAGAAGAAGAGCGGCTGGTGGCCAAATTGCGGGCCCTGGAACTCAAGTCCCTGTCCATGACGGAGCACGAGGTGTCGCTGGGCGTCAAGTGGGAGAACTTCCTGGCCGGCACCATGAACCGCAAGCTGGCGCGCTCGCCCGAGCTCAAGGCGCTGATCCGCTGCGGCGTCCCCCACGCGCACCGCTCGCGGCTGTGGCGCTGGTGCGTCTCGGTCCACGTGCAGAAGTTCCGCCAGCAGCTGGCGCCCGACTACTACGAGACCTTGCTGGGCGTGGCCCGGGACAAGCCCAACCCGGCGTCCAAGCAAATCGAGCTGGATCTCTTGCGCACTTTGCCCAACAACAAGCACTACTCGTCTCCCAGCGCCGTGGGCATACAGAAGCTCCGGAACGTCCTGTTGGCCTTCTCCTGGAGGAATCCAGATATCGGATACTGCCAAGGACTCAACAGGTAGCCATTGAAGCCACGGTCAACGTCAAATGTTTGATTGATGGATTGATTTTTGTCAGGTTAGCGGCTATCGCCTTACTCTATCTGGACCAAGAAGATGCTTTCTGGAGCCTCATCGCTATCGTGGAGGTCTTCATGCCGAGAGACTATTACACCAAGACTCTGCTTGGCTCACAGGTAAGCAGAAGTACCGTATTTTCACGACTATAGGGTGCACCGCATTTAAAGGCGCAGTGTCAGTAACGAGTGCTATTTCTGTATTTGACACACACAAAGGACGCAGCGTTTTTAAAGACGCAGCCAGGCATGGCAAAACATACACCAGCTTAAACATACAGTCACACGTTAAAAAGTCGTTTTTAAAAAGGCAACAAAAGCAAAACGGAGTTGGGTTGTACTTTATTGAGCCATTTTACAATGTACTCGCGTCATCATCACCCACAAATCCATCAAAGTCCTCATTTTCTGTGTCCAAATTGAACAATTGTCCAAATGAGTCATTGAAAACGTTCGTCCAGGTGGCCATAATCCATACGCAAATAGTAGCTAGCTAGTAGCTGGCGTAACTAGCCCGGCGCTAAATAAATAAATGATCTGGTGCAGGTGGACCAGCGCGTCTTCAAGGACCTGCTGAACGAAAAGTTGCCTCGACTCCACGCCCACTTTGAGCAACACAAGGTGGACTTCTCCCTCATCACCTTCAACTGGTTTCTGGTGGTGTTTGTGGACAGCGTGGTGGGGGACATCCTCTTCAAGATCTGGGACGCCTTCCTCTACGAAGGGCCCAAGGTGAGACGGTCGAACCCACCGACGACCAATCGGGGCACTACGGTTGGAAAAACTGAGCTAACGGACCGACCACCTCCGCAGATTGTCTTTCGTTTCGCTCTGGCGCTCTTCAAATACAAGGAGGAGGAGTTCCTCAAGTTGGAAGATTCCACCGCCATTTTCAAGTATCTCAGATACTTTACTCGGACAATCCTCGACTCCAGGTAAGAGAATTTTCACGTTTTTGGACTTTGGAGGACACCCATAAAAGACACAAAGAATTAGTTTTTAGTCAGGAAAAATAGTCTTTAGTTATTGCATTAGGTGCTCAGACGTTTGGTCGCCGGTCAGTTTACTGTTGTAACGAGCTCTCAAAATTATATTCATGAGAGAGTTTAATATCTAAGTACATTTGACTGGCGACCAAACGTCCGGCGACCAAACGTCCGGCGACCAAACGTCCGGCGACCCAAACGTCCGGCGACCCAAACGTCCGGCGACCCAAACGTCCGGCGACCCAAACGTCCGGCGACCCAAACGTCCGGCGACCCAAACGTCCGGCGACCCAAACGTCCGGCGACCCAAACGTCCGGCGACCAAACGTCCGGTCACGTTGTATTGTGTACAGTAGAGACCTAAAGAAGACAATCACAATTTTGTTGCAATATGTACGTATAATTTTTTTTCTCCCCCGTTCTCCATTGAGGAAACTGATGAATATCGCCTTCGTGGACATGAACCCGTTCCCCATGAAGCAAATCCAGAACCGGCGCGGCTTCCACCTGGAGAAGGTCCGCTTGGAGTTGAGCGAATTGGAGGCCATCCGCCAGACCTTCTTGCGGGAGAGGGACACGGCCCAGGACGGGCGAAACTTTGTCAGCGACGACGACGAGGAAAACTGAACGGAACGTGGACCAAAATATCAGTATTCCACCTTCATTTCACTTGTCTTAACTTTGCGTTTACATTTTGGAACTACGTCTAGGTCAATTGCAAGTCTGTGGAACACATTCTTGAAGGTAGTAGCATTATACAGTTTCACTACACGTAGTATGAAATATTTTCCAAATGTCTTTCTGATTTTTGGCAAAACCATACATTTGCCAACTCAATATATCAGAAATATCTGACCGATATAAGGTACTTTCTTAGATTCTTTTAAAGAGTTTTACATTTTGAAGTGAGCCACTGAATGGTATTACCACGCACATTTCGTTTTTTTCTGATGTTTCTGGAACATTTCAGGAGCACTTGGGCCAAAGTTTAGTTTTTTTATGAACTCAAAGTTGTAATTTTTCTTTTGCTTTTGAGCCAAATCCCATTCATTCCAAAGAAAAGTGATAATTTCAACTTTTTTTTTGCTGTTTGGGGTCCAGCCAAATTGTATCAGTGATTTTCAGGCACAGTGTTTTTCCTTTATTTTGTAAAACAATCCATTTAAACTTAACTTTTTCATTTCACATCAAATGTCTTCATTGGATACTGAAGTCTTTTCCATGTTTAGCTGCTCAAAATTGCCTTCTTTTAGACTGCTTTTTTCCTCCCACCAACGGCTGTTTGCTGACAGTTTCATTCCGTGTCCACAGTGTGGCAGTGCTGAGTTTGTCCATGCTGTATTGTTTTTGTTCCAAAGTTCAACTCGTATTTAAATCTGTGATTTTCCGAGCGACATTTCCAAACAACAGAACAAATGTGAACTAAATGTATGGTTTAAAAATCGCCTCATTGTGTTATCTCCTCGACATTCATTAGCCAACTCAACCCACCTGTTTGTATTCTGTCCACATGTCACTTTACCTTCGCTAAATGCTGATATGATACATACAATGTCATCGTTTTTTTCTATTTGCCATTCTATTGCACACTTTACATTCCAAGGCACTTCCATGTGACGTTTTCTATCATTGTTACCTAGCGAAAGGTACGTTACAAATTGTCATTTTGTTCGTAAATAAAAGAGTTTTCTAAAAAAACGGGACGGTTTGATTGTCAGTGAGGAAACATGCCAAGAAGTAGTCATGTCCTAGTTATGGATAGCAAGATGAGTCTTTCGCGTGGGAGGGACTTGATGTCAAACAAAAGTGGGATGTTGCTGCCAACACTTGACACAAGAACCGGAGGAACCCGAGAACGCCTTTCCATCCAGTGCATCCCACTCAAGGTAAATATACTTGTAGTATACATACTTTACTATCAGGTCTTAGTTAGCATGTTAGCCACTCAGCTATTCACCCCTGGCCTTCACGACATTTCCTTTCTAAAGTAAACATTTCCCCCAGGGGAGCATTAACCTAACGTAATTCCCCCCCTCCCAAAATCCGCTTTTGTTCTTCTTAATCCTCGTCCACTGCTACATTCTCGGTCCCGGTCTGAGCGCTGGTTCGCTTTTGGGAGAGGGAGAGAGAAAGACATTTGAGTCGGATTAATTAGACCCGAAATGGAGCCAAAGTAGGTCCGGCTGTGAGATGGAATGTTTGTCGATGCGAGCTGGGACATGCGTTGCCAAAGACCAAACGGCGGCATTTACCACTCCTTTCTCCCTCTCTTTCTTTCTCTCTTTGTTTCTTTCTTTCGGTGTTCAGGAAAGTGGTTTTAGTGGTGAGGATAGCCTCGGAGGAGAACATCCACATCAATGAGGACACCTGGAATGGCGCTTTTTAAGCAGCAGGCTGTGGAGGACTTTTATGACATTGGCCAGGAATTGGGAAGGTAAGTCCACTTTAGAAGGGTGTGTGCGTGAGTGTGTTAAAAGCATTTTCCTGCCAGGTGAGAGGCGTCCAATCCAGGGTTGTCCTCCCTGTCAAAAAGGATTGGACCTCTATTGGCAATAATGGCAGTTATTAAATTCAAATCTCATGTATGCTCTTAACTCAAGGGTTGGTTCGTGGGCTGCATTAACGTCAACTTTATTTCATGTGGGATGCACCATTTTAGATGGAATATTTAATTTTTTTTTGGTTTTATAAATGGATTAAAAGAACTGGATTATAAATGCCGATTATTCCGTTTTTTTATAGATCTGAAACTGTTTATTTCAGCTTTTAAAATATATTTTTAGATTTTCCTAAAGGATTTTTTAAACTAAAAACTGAAAAAAATGATTAAAAATGACAATTATTGATTTAAAAAGGGGAAATCAGGAAATTGCATATACATCTATACTCTTCATTTTAATTTTAAATCAAAACAGAAAGTCGGCACTCATCATTGACTTTCCCGGGCCGCATAAAATGATACGGCGGGCCACATTTGGCCCCTGGGCCGCCACTTTGACACATGTGACTTAAGCATTGTTTGTCACTACTACCACTACCGCAAATTTTAATGTTTCTTATAATACGGCACTCCCTTGTATACGAAACGAATATATTGGTTGAAGGTGCGTCTTATAGTGCGGCAATTGCGTACGCAGCGTTCTTGCGTAAAAACCTGGGTGTGTTTTGGCAAGGGCCGAGCCAAACGTGAACACCGACTCCACCTCAGGGTGGGGAATCCTTGCGCTGAATGACAAACGAGTCGCTCAGCCCGTTCATCGCCACGCGACGAGTAACAGTGGAGAAAATTGTCGGCGGGAAATCCCGGGCGGGGAACCGGCGAGTCCGTTTAGTGTCACTGTTGACAGAGCCAATGGGAGGAGAGGAAAGCCCTCTCAACCTATTTGTCCTTGTCCAAATGTTCATGTGAAAAATAAGGTCAGATTTAATTATATTAACCAGCAATTATGATTGGACTGACTGGGAAGGACGTAGTTTTCAATCAAAAATGATTGGCGTGATCCATCGCTAAGCCTGCAGCGTCCGCGGTTGCCGCAGACGGTTCCGCCGGAGAGTTGCGTCGCCACCAGCTTTGGCAACCTGTTACGTAAGCGCTCGTTTGATTGGCGTCACGTCGTATGTGTCAAAATCGCACTCCGTTGCGCTTCTCTAAACATGGACACTAAGATACAGACCATTTTGTGCTTCAGCTTTCGCAGTTTCACCACATTTTTGGGGGGGATTTTTTATTTATTTTTAAATTATTTCTTTTTTTTTTTACTGTTATATATTTCCCCCTGGTCATTTTTGCCTGATATAACTTATATTCACTCTAGGCCACAGGTGTCAAAGTGGCGGCCTGGGGGCTAAATCTGGCCCGCCGTATCATTTTGTGCGGCCCGGGAAAGTCAATCATGAGTGCTGACTTTCTGTTTTAGGATCAAATTAAGATAAAGAGTATAGATGTATATTCAATTTCCTGATTTCCCCCTTTTTAAATCAATAATTGTCATATTTTAATCATTTTTTCTGTTTTTAGTCCAAAAATCATTTTAGATATATTAAAAAAGCTAAAATAAACATTGTTTTAGATAAAACACAGAATATTCAGGGATTTTAATCCAGTTATTTTAATAATTTTATTAAAAAAATGTAAATATATCTAATATCTAAATATCTAAAATGGCCCACATTAAATCGAGTTAATGTTAAAGCGGCCCGCGAACCAACCCGAGTCTGACACCCTTGAACTAGGTGGAAAAATACGGCATTAATTTTGGGGGGTTCGTGTGTTTAACCCCGGCAACTGATATGAGGTTTAATACTTTTCAAGTGGTCGGTCGAGACGGGTGGACGTGTCATTTCCTCTTTGCCGCCTGGGCGCGCATTCTTGTGGCGTGGCGCGTTGAAGAGATGACAGGTGCACGCCGTGTTATTATTAGCTGACTAGATAACTATGATAACATAACGGTCCACGCAGACGACAGACTCATCTCACACATGCTAACGAGGAGTTTACGCTAGTTAACCCTTTCACGAACAGCTATTCAAAATGTGGACTCTCGTTTTAAGGAAATATTTTGGTCATTTTGTTCAGAATAAATAATTGTTGACCTCGAAGGGACTTTTTGGTCATTATTTTTGTTTTCTATTGTTTTTCTACCATAAGAGCAACTTTTATAAATGAGTATTTTAAATACTAAAGTAGATTGGAATGCTCACATTTCAGTGACATCGACAGGGCTGGATGTCCAAACTTTTTTTGAGGGTCGCTGGGGGTACTGGAGCCTAGTTCTCCCCTGAAAGGGTGGTCAACCCCGATAACCAATCCCACTCGCACTTGTAGCTAGTAATAATTTAGCAGTTAGCTAGCTTAGCATGCATGTTTTTGGAATGTGAGAGGAACCCAGAGTACCCATAGAAACAGGCATACCAACCTGGGGTCGAACCCAGGACCCCAGCACGGCAAGGCCAATGCCTTAACCACTCATCCACCGTGCTAAACTCTCTTTTATTTATCCGGATTTAAAACAAGGCAAAACCTGTCTTCCCATCTCATTAAGGATGGAATCTCACGCCGTCTGCGCTAACAGGAAATGTGTCACAATTCAAGCGGCCTTAGTCACCCCGTTTCTGATGACAAAACTTGCCCCGCCCCCAACACAATACGTAATAAAGCCGCAAAGACTTTCCACATAGCGTACCCTGAAAACACCGCCGTGAAATGTGAGGGTCAAGCTGGACTAGAAAATGGGAGAACCCACATAAAGACAGAGTGTTTTGACATTTTTAAGATGCTCATTGGCAGGAAGTTGCCTCAAGTGGGAGGACATTGGAATTGTTCTTCAACCCGAACGCCACAATAAATCTCTCCTCACTTCCTCCCCGATGTTGACCCTCGTTCCTCGCCGTATCCTGTTGACGCTTAAAAATTGCATCGTAAACTTCCTCATGTGAAAATGCCATCATTTGTCAAACTGGGACGGTGTCCTAGTGGTTAGTGCGTCTGCCTCACTGTTCCGAGATCGAGGTTCGAACCCCAAAAATAAAATTTTCTCCAATAAAGAGAATTTTCTGTTTGTGGCATTTTCCAAAATAAATCTCCACATAATTTGATGGTTTTCCTTTTTTTAATGGTTGTGTTGGCAGCGGGCAATTTGCGGTGGTCAAACGCTGCACGGAAAAGAGCACCGGCGCCGAATTTGCCGCCAAGTTCGTCAAGAAGCGGCAGAGTCGGGCCAGCCGCCGCGGCGTGCGGCGCGAGGAGATCGAGCGGGAAGTGGAAATCCTGCGCCAGCTCCGGCACCCCAACGTGGTGGCCCTTCACGACGTCTACGAGAACCGAACCGACGTGGTGCTCGTCTTGGAATTGTGAGTCGGAGGGTTGGGGTTTTTCGGCCTGGGAATCGAACCGGCGTCCTCCAAAGCAAAACGCACTTTGTCCCTTTTCCGTCGACCCGAAGCGTCCTGTTTTTTGTTTGTTTGTGGCTGGCGCACGCAATCGATGACGGAGGATTTGTAAACCAAACATTGTTTCTGGTTTTGGACTGGTGACGTCAGAACACGCGCCATTAACTCAATGGGCAATGTCCCCTGCCTTTTTATGCCAACGTCCAATTTGGCAGGCGGACAAAGAGACCTTGCCACAGCTAGCTGAGGCGTGCTAATACAGCTAGCGTACCCACACAGGGTGTCAGACTCGGGTTGGTTCGCTTTGGGTCGCTTTAACGTCAACTTGATTTCATGTGGGTCGGACCATTTTAGATAGAATATTTTTTATAAATGGAGTAAAAGAACTGGATTAAAATCCCTGATTATTAAAATTTTTATAGGTCTAAAACAATGTTTATTTTAGTTTTTTATATATATTTTTAGATTTGACAAAATAATTTTTGAACTAAAAACACAAAAAAATTGATTGAAAAATTATAATTATTGATTTAAAAGGGGGAAAATTAGGGAATTTAATATACATCTATACCAAGGGTGTCAGACTCAGTTCAGACCATTTTAAATTTAATATTTAGATTTTTTTTTTATAAATGGATTAAAAGAACTGAATTAAAATCCCTGAATATTCAGTTTCTTATAGATCTAAAATAATGTTGATTTTAGCTTTTATAAAATATATTTTTAGATTTTACAAAGTGATTTTTGAACTAAAAACACAGAAAAAAATGATTAAAAATAGACAATGATTGATTTAAAAGGATGGAAATCAGGAAATTTAATATACATCTATATCCTTCATTTGAATTTGATCCTAAAACAGAAAGTCATGATTGACTTTCTCGGGCCGCACAAAATGATCCGGTGGGCCAGATTTGGCCCCCGGGCCGCCACTTTGACACCTGTGCTTTAGCGTATTTCGATGACGTGCTCCCATAGAGTTTATTGTGTTTGTGTGTGGGTTAGGGTTTCTGGCGGTGAGCTGTTTGATTTCCTGGCTCGCAAAGAGTCGCTTTGTGAAGAAGAGGCCACCGAGTTTATCAAGCAAATCCTGGATGGAGTCCAGTATCTGCACTCCAAAAGGATTGCGCATTTTGACCTCAAGGTAAAGCACGTCCACTCGTTGTCTGCCATTAAAGGCGCCATTTCGATGGCAAGTGGCAAATCGAACTGTAAGAATGAGCTAGCAGACAGAACAAGACCACTAGGGGGGCCGGATTGGACCCCCTAGTGGGCACTCCTGGTCCACACCTTTGACCCCCCCCTCCCATCTTCACCAAAACAAGTCGTAACGCAAAATAAGGCATCTGTCGGAAGGCCTGTCAGGCTATTTTCAGGCCCACTTGCTTCCTGTTTACCCAGGGAAGAGGCCCCGCCCACCAGATACAGAGGTCACAAGGTTATCTAGGCGTCTAGTTACTTTAGGCCCAGCACCGAGCCCCCGTTTGGCCAATGGCGGGCGGCTCCGGCGTTAGCGATTAAAGCCAATCAAAGTAGAAAGCACAATGAAGGAATGTTTTGATTGCAAAAGCGCCGCTTTAATCCTTGTTATTTCATTCGTTTTTTGTTTACTTTTCAGCCGGAAAATATCATGCTGCTGGATCGAAGCGGTCCTCTCCCCCGCATCAAAATCATTGATTTTGGATTGGCGCACAAGATCGAAGACGGCGCCGACTTTAAAAATATTTTTGGAACCCCAGAATTTGTTGGTAAGCACATTTTTGTATTCTTCCCTATTTATTTCTATTACAAAAATGACTTAAATGTGGTGTTATTGTTTGTTCTTCAGCTCCAGAGATTGTCAATTACGAGCCCCTGGGCTTGGAGGCCGATATGTGGTGAGCTTCATAATAATTTATATCACTGGTGTCAAAGTGGCGGCCCGGGGGCCAAATGTGGCCCGTCGCCTCATTTTTGCGGCCCGAGAAAGTCAATCATGAGTGGCGACTTTCTGTTTTAGGATCAAATTCAAATGATAGATATAGATGGATATTATATTTCCTGATTTTCCCCTTTTAAATCAATAATTGCAATTTTTATACATTTATTTTGGTGTTTTTAGGTCAGAAAGCATTTTTTGATATTTAAAGATAAATATATAAAAATATTTTCGGTTTTCCACTTTAATATTGAATACAATTTCAAAAAAATGTTTCTTATTTGAAATGAAAAACAAATGATGATTAGATGTTTTAAAATAAACATTGTTTTACATCTAAAAAAATTGAATATTTTGATCCAGTCCAATTAAAAAAATATATAAATATGATATCTAAAATAGTTCAGCCTATGTGATATGGAGTTGACATAATTGCGGCCTGCGAACTCAGTTTGACACCCTTGACCTTGACATACGAGCTCAGTCCCCGAACGCATGAAGCTCATATCTCAAGGCACCACTGTACTTGTGTTTGATTTTGACGGATGTGATTTTTCTTTGTGACAGGAGCATCGGAGTCATCACGTATGTTCTGTAAGTTTGCCGCCACCGTTTTTCCATGGCACAATAAAACCGTATTCAAATCAATTCAAATGTATCTTTTTTTGTTTTGTTTTTTTGGGGTGTCAGTCTGAGTGGGGCGTCGCCATTTTTGGGCGACACCAAGCAGGAAACGCTGGGCAACGTGTCGGCCATGAGTTACCAATTTGACGACGAGTTCTTTGGCAACACCAGCGAGCTGGCCAAGAGTTTCATCGACAAGCTGCTGGTCAAAGACACCAGGTACGACTGACCGTGTGTACGGCACCCCCGGTGGAGCCACAGCCCGCCTGGAGAGGGTCTTTGACACAACTGCGTCTTTCTTCTGACTTTTAGGAAACGGATGAGCATACAAGACGCCTTGAACCATCCTTGGATTAAGGTACGGTGCACGCGGCTTTGTGTGGGTTTGTGTGGGTGTGTCCTTGTGTTGTGTGTGGAAAATAGGGGCATGCCACTTGACTTGAGACACAAAAGGAGCAAATGGAATGTTTTGTTATATCAATATGGAAGGACACATTTAGGGTAGGGAACTTATAGCGCAGGAGCCATATGTGGCTCTTTCCACGGGTGCGTATGGCTTTCCCCACTAAGCGGTCAGGTCAAATATGGAAATCAGCGGTGGGAGATCTGATTCCCAAACGCACTGAAACAAGGGTGTCAGACTCAAATTGGTTCACTGGCTGCTTTGACGTCAACTTGATTTCACGATAGAATATTTAGATTATTTTTTAAATTTAGAAATGGATTAAAAGCCCCGAATATTCAGTTTTTTTTATCGATCTAAAACAACATTGATTTTAGCTGTTTTTCAATATATTTTTAGATTTTGCAAAATGATTTTTGAACTAAACACAAAGTAAAAATTGATTTAAAAAATGACAATTATTGATATAAAAGGCGGAAAATCAGGAAATATAATCTATATCTCTACTCTTCATTTGAATTTGATCCTTGAAATCTGGCACTCATGATTGACTTTCCCGGGCCACACAAAATGATGCGGCGGGCCAGATTTGGCCCCCGGGCCGCCACTTTGACACCGATCATACTAGAGAAAAATGTATACAGAAAGCGCATTATATGTACGAGATAAAAACTGAAAGACACACATTGAGAGTACCTTAATTATTATACTAGATAAATGTTAAAAGATACATATACAAATTAAACGCATTTGGCTCTCCACTAACCTGTCAGGTAAAATATTGCAATTTTTTTGTGCGCATGCGTGTGACAAACGCTAAAACCCTCGGCGACCACTCTCACCTGCCTTGGCTTGCGCGTCCGTTTTCTCACTCACGCCGAAACGCTAATCCTACGACGGAACCGCGCCGTTGCGCGTCTTGCCGACCTCTGACCCCGCCTCTCCCTCGATCCTTTTTGCCCAAAGTCCGGCGATGGCGGCGGCGAAGCGCCCGAAGACCGAACGTTGGGAGGAAGGCGGCATCCCGAGGCCCGACAATCTCTCGCCCAGTCAAATTCCAAACGGAGATCTGTTGTTTTATCACGGAATGACGCTCAAGAACGTTAAAATTGAAGCGAATACGCTAAAAAACAAAGAGGATGGGAGGGTACATTTGCTGTAAAGTGGAAAAAGTCGCGTAAAGCTTCGAAACTTGTCGAGCGCCATTTTTTTACGTGCGTCACGATGGATGCTAACTGCGAAATTACATGCTAATACTCAAATTTGGCCCTTACAATGTGCAATTTGGGGCCTTTGGGAACATTTGATGGCCCTTACTTGACATTTAAGTCTTTGTTTTCTATTTTTGTGGCTTTTTAAAACTTATTTCTAGCTTAAGATAGCAAAAATGAGACTCCTTTTTCGTTATATCTTTGTTAAATTGTTAGCCAACGTGACACCAGTTGAAAGGAAGGAAAATGCGTCACTCAACCAAAACCCACCAAAAACTATTTTTTAGCCAATTTCAGGAAAAAGTTTATTTTTTAATCGTATTTTGAAGTCATTAGATGTAGACTGTAATAATATATATGAAAAGAGTCCGTCTTTTTAACAAAGATCTTTCTCTTTTCCAAGTACTTTTTTGCTTAAAAGCATTTCAGGGTTGAATTGTATTTTATTTTGTTCAATTTTATATGAATACGTAAATTTAATAATTATCCAGTATGAATATACCACTACTTAAAAGTCAACGTAGTATGGTTGAGGGTAGAAAAAAAACATTTACATTTACAAATTTAAATTTTGAAAGATTTTGAAACCATATTTGTATCTATGTACTGTAATAAGATGACATCCAAATGTAGTGTAGTACTTTTTCAGTGTTTTTCAGTTTGTATTGCTCGCAAATTTTAATCTGCTTTGTTTACAGTGGCGTATCTGATGCAGAAAAAAATATTTGATATGATAATTTATTGGTAATTGATATGAATTTGCTCATTTCTTGTTCTGCACAGAGAAAGAAAGGGAAGGCGGTCATTTTCTTTTCCAGATGTTTTATCGTATCAGTACTTTTGGAAAAACATGACATGAACTAAAAGTCTGTTTTGATAGGCCCGTTACGTGAAGGACTATTAAAAATGGGGGTAATAAAGAGGCTTTTTGCAATAGAGCGTTAAAAAAGAGACAAGTTAAGATTTAAAGGAGGACGGTGTCTTGACCTCGTGCTGTTTTTCTTTTTGGTACATTGATAAATGTTAGCCAATTTTTTTTGGACATATTATTGACCGCGATTTGGATAGCTTTCTATTTTGGAAAATTACTGACTGTTGTGTTATAAAATATTTTTTATTTATTTATGTGGTCTGAGTTGGAGATTTTAAAGCCGTTCTTTCCAATGGAATGCTTTGATTTTGCATTCCTTTGAGGTTTTTGACCTTTTTTTTTAATGGTTTTTAGCACCGATTTGCTTTTCTTCAAGTGGAGAGAATACCGAAATGTTATTTATTTAATTTATTTATTTATTTGGAGGATTTCCAGAATTTGCACGCATCACATTAACAATACTTGAAAGATGCTTTTATTAAGTGCACTTTTGACCTCAATGTTAAAACATATGCTGTTTTTTTAACATGTGCAATAAAAAATTGCCAAAAATCAATGTTGTTGTTGTTTTTTTTGGGGTCACTTTTTTTAGTGTTGTGTTTATTTTTGTTTGTTTTTGGGGTCCCCTTTTTTAGTGTTGTGTTTTTTTTAATTATTTTTTTGGTGTCCATTTTTTTTGATCAAAAATGAATGTAGTGTTTAGCATGTATAGCTAATGGCTAATTGTTGTGATGTCACAGCCGCACAATACCAGACAAGCCATGGTCAAGAGGTTGTCGGTGGTCAACTTGGACAACTTCAAGCGCCAGTACGCCAGACGCCGATGGAAGGTAATCAACAAAATCCAATATTATACAAGATAACATCGCCATTTTAATATATTTTGCATTTCTTTTTCTTATAGCTGTCTTTCCGAATTGTGGCTCTGTGCAACCACTTGACCCGAATCATGAAGAAGGGCCCAAAATCTCCAGAACAGGATGAGGTAAGATTGCTAATGCTAACCTTTTGACCTGGGCTAGCCAGGAAAACATATTACGTGTGTTTTTTTTTCAAATTTTATTTCAGAGGGATTGCGAAAGCGACCGCGAGGAAGAAGTTGAAATCCTCAGTCGGCGGCCCAGAACCAGAAAGAGAAGCAGCACTTCCTGAAGCCGCCATCTTTAAACCTGTCTGTCCTCAACCACACACACACACACACACACAAATACACTGTAGTTGTTACCTAGGCAACCCAACCGAGTTAGCATTTTTAATTTAGGTAGCACTCGTAGAAAAGTGGCGAGATGGTGTTACTTGGCGTCCAGGTCGTAGAGATCTTACTTCCTTCCTTCCTTCTTTCCGCTAGTTACGAACAGTCTTAAAAAAATCCTTCTGCTGCAGGTGCTGTGCTCAAGTGTATTGCATTCATATTTCATTTTTTTTAAATAGTTTGACCGTTTTGCTAATTCGTTTTCATTATGGGGGTTGTTTTTTTAATTCAGAATTTTATAAACTTATTTTTTTCTCAAAAATATTATTTTCTAGGCTATTTTTTCATTTTTTTGGTCAAAACTGTTATTTTAGATGAATTTATTTGGAGAGTTGTTTTTTTAATTTATTTTTTAACTAGTTTTTCTGTTTAATTTATTTTTAGTGTTATTTTAAAAAATATATATTTTAGCTCTCTGTTTTGTCTGATGAATTTATTTTTTGGGTTGTTTTTTTTTGTCATTTTTATTATTTTAGATCTTTGTTTTGTCTGTTTAATTTATTTTGAAGGGTTTTTTTAAAAAAAAATTTCCCTATATTTTTTCCATAAGCCTAGCCACCATTAAAAAAAAAATTAACAAAAAAAATCCCCAAAATCAATAAATTTGGCTTTAAAAGAAAATTTAAGTGAATGCAATACACTTATGTCTTTTTTCCTTCTTTTTTTGAATGGGTGTGTTGCTGGGAAATTGCTCCAAAATGTGCTTCCATAAACCATTTACTGCCTTAGGAACAATATTTGCTCATTTACATATTGTTTAGGTTCAAAGTGGACCTGTCATATGCCTGTTAAAAAAGGCAATTCAATCATCACTTCCTTCCCATGACAGTGTTTCAAAAACAAAAAAAGTATTAATTATACATATGGAGCTCTTAACACCATTGTTTGATACGTTTTAACGTCCTGTATTTATGCTGTAAATAAGAATGCTCCGCCAAGCGTCTTAAGTGTTTGTTTTAATGACAAATGTTCCCGTTTGTGACTCGTTTGTCTACTTTTGATGGAAATGGACTTTTAATAAAATGGCGGACGTGACGCGTTGACGCTCCAAACGGATCAAAAGTTGCCCTGTTGTGGTTTTTCAAGCCATTGTGCCCATAGTTCTCACCCGAATAAACGAATGAATGTCTGGCAGTGGCTAAAAGTAGGCCACGGCTACAAAGACTCCTAATTTGGTACCCCAAAATGATGTCATCCTCAATTATGCTGCATTGACTTCAAATTAAAAGCTTGGCAGGCCACTGCTTGGCGCGGTTTGCAGTTCTGGGGTCAAGGGTCAACCACGGCTGGGGCCTCACTGCGTGAAGTTTGCGTTTTCTCACGTGGGTTTTTTTCTGGGTACTCTGCCTAATCCCAAAAACATGCATGCTTGGCTAATTGTGAGCTAAATTCTCCTTAGGTATGAGTGTTTGTCTCCTCGTGCACTGTGATTGGCTGGCCACAGATTGAGGGAGGTCCCATTGCCAGCAAGGGTAGGCTCTGGCACCCCCCGCGAGCCTTGTGAGGATAAGCGGTCCGGAAAATAGATTAATGAAAGATTGTATAAATGTTTACAGTAATTAAACGGGGTCATGTAACAAATGATTACTGCATAATTGCAATTCGTAAAAAATATATATAATATTTTTTCCAGAAATTTTTAAACAATCATAATTGATGGTCGTGCAATCCAAAAGCTAAAGAAATGGAAATGACGGCTAAATATATCATTGAATTGATTTTCCACAATTGTAAACAACGTTTGATTTTTAGGTTGTAATTGCATTTCTTTTTTGGAATGTAAAAAAATGCATTTTGATATGGGACTACATGACACGGGGGTCGTATTTATTAATTTCACTGTTCCACTGTATTTGACGTTGATAAACGCCCAATCCAAGTTGACACGGAAGTGAACCAATTTCGTCATGTGACCAAAAGTAAAAAAAAAAAAAGCCCAACCAGGAAGTAGGGGACACGTGTGTTAATGATGTCGACAGACCTAAACACCCATATACAATTACTCTATTCAACTTAGTGAGATTTCTGGCAAAATACGATGTTTATTTTGATGAGAAAAGCTAAAAGTGACCTGTTAGCGTCACCTGCTAGAATCAATTTTAATTTTAGCACTGTACGTTGAACGCTTTAAGTATTGAAAAGTAATTGCGACCGTCAAATTAGCAGAAGATACTCGACTCGGCTTACTGGACTTATTTGTTTTCGACTATCCGATGGAAAATCCTTTAAATCTCCACGTTACTTGTCTACTGGACAACTGGAAACGTTACCTGGACTTAAAATGGGGATTATAACAACAAAGGTACGTCTTTTTTCGTCCTAAACTTGGTTAGCATTTTGACTGCTAAGGCTAGCGCTGTTAATGCACTGAAACATTAGCATAAATGGTCACATGAATTGGACATATTGTATATATATCGTAGTCAATAGCAGGTTATGATGAAAAAGGACATTTAAAAACAACAATCAGCTAAGTGTTATTGGTGACCAGAACCAGTTTATGTCAGTGTTTAATTCAAATTAATTGTGTGTTTCTTAACATTTGGTTCATTGTCATAATATTCAAAAGACAAAAAAATAATAATAGTATATGTATATAAATGTGTGTATACTACTTTGCTTGTGTAAAGGTAAGTTGTTATTCAGAACACAAAAATGATTAATTATTGTGTATTTATATAAATGTGTGTATGCGAACACCAGATTTATGTATGGGTACGTTTTTAAAATTATTATTATGCAAAATAGTCACTTTAAATGATAGGCAAAATGAAATGACTCCCATTGACAGAAATGTATTACCGCTTTATTACAAAATCAATTGGACGTCCATTGTCGTAAATAGTTCGATTTGTGTCATCATTTGAAAACTTTGATTGCTCAAAAAGGGACATAATATTAGGAACCTCTCATGTAGTGACACTCAGTGCCTTTTAAAACCAAATTCCCGTCGTAAATCCCCGACAGCATCAGATCGCAAACTCAAGGCCTTGTTAACAAAGTGCATGCTGTCATGCCCGTGTACTTCTTGTCATGCCAGCTCATGTCAATGCATTTCCTGGCATGAAGTGAGATAAGGGAAAGCATTTGTCCCAAGCCCACCCGCCCGCCGGTGTGCATGCTCTCACGGAATTTGTCTATGGCTAAGCTCAGGACTGTCAATATTTAAGCCGCCGCGCCGGGATGATACTCGACACGGCCACTTTGTCGGCGCGGGCCTTCCGGGATGCGACGCGCGCGTCACTGGCGGCCTCGCAGCTGGCACGCCGGCCGGGGGTCCTTTTGTGGGGGTTTGCCCCCATTGGCTTTTGGGGATTGCTCGAGGGAGGGGATTCCAGAGGCTTGGTGGAAGATTGTGGTGTGCTATACTATGCTGGCTAGTGGGCAGGATATGTTTCTAACGTTGGTCAATTGACCTTAAGCGATATTTTCGAAGGATTTGGTTGAACGAGCATGTCTTAAACTCTATATTTTGTGTGTGTGATGGTATTATTTCACTCTGGATTAATAGAATTGTTTATATAGGCTGCAGAGGCTATTGTTTGTGTTGTGTTGAGTTTTTTTCAATTTGAGTTAGAGAACAGGAGGCCTCATTGATGTCGTTTACAACGGTGACATCTAGTGGATGTTAACGGTACTACAGAAGAGAATATTGTTTAATTATACTAGCGTGATTTTTTTTTATCCTATCAATACATAACACCTCTCAAACAGTTGACTGGAATTTCATGTTTCCATGAAGTTATATAAATATATAGAGAATTTGAAACTTTGGATCCCTCTACCACTTTTTAAAATTTAAACTATTTTGGGATCAATATCCATCACGTATGATGGCTCCTGGCTTCATCCATCCCATCGTTAGGCACACTCGATGGATCGTACACGATCGTCGGCGTGTGGAAATGAGCTCCCGAAAGGTGGCGTCCATTATTCATCGGCCGCCGCTGGCTACTGTCATTTTGGCTAATGACTTTGAATGAAATTGGGCCGTGTTTAGGTGCGGGGCTCTTAATAATTTATTTCAAAAATCTATTTTTACCACACCCGATGAACTCATTGGCTACTAAACGTGTTTTTGTACCTTTTCCCGTCTTGTCAAGTCAAACCACTTTGACTTGTGTTAAAACCCCCTCGCCTATAGGGGGCAGTATTGAATTTCACTGGTGTTTGGTTGCTTGTAAAGTCATATAAAGACATTGAGACAATTGATATTAATTTTGTTGATTGTAGGTGACATTTTAAAACCTATTGAAATGTGATAGTCTTTTTTTGTGCAAAAAAATCAGCCACAGTCAGTCTCCATTGAACAAAAATACACACATTTATTTTAAAAGTATAAAATTTCACACTATAAAGGCCACTTTTCAGAGTAAAGCGACAAGCTCCGCCCCCGCGTTGCTGGTCTGACGTCATTCCCAGTTCTGTGTGGCAAAACATAACAATTGTTCTACTGCGCCGTAGAAAGGACTCTGTTGCCAACGAGCCAATCATTTTAGGCTTTTCCCCAGAGGGAAACACCCCGAGCCGACAATCAGAACTGCTCCGGCGCCCCCAGTGAGTGTTAGCCACGACGCCAGCCCGTCCAATTTGATGTGGCGCCCCCCTGAGGTAGAACAGTTGTACCCAAAAGAAAAAGGACTGATTTTTCAACGCATGGAAACGGGTAACAGTCTGAAAAAATCAAATAAAATAAAAATAAAAAAATCAAATCAATTTAACAGAGCGGCGTCGTGGTTTAGCGGAGAAAATAACGGTCACGTTTCAGCACTTGTTGACTTCCTTCGTTCACCCCGACGGAACCGTCGGCTTTCCGGTTTAAGAGTCAACTTGTTCTCGAGTGCAAATGACTCCGCCCCCTCACCAAAAAAAAAAAATTGAATAAAAAGGGGAACCGTAGCACGTCAGATCAGAGAGGGCACATTCCCACGCAAAGACCACCGACCGCGTGTTTGTCTTCCACTCTCGGAAATAAACCCGCCGCGTCCCTTTTTTTGAATTTATTTGAAGGCTCGGGTCTGCCCCCGAAGGCTGGAATGGGCAAAGCGAGCTAAACATGGCGGCGATGGCGGCAAATTTGGACTAGGACCAGCCGTCGTCTGGCGTCGTCCCCGACGTCCCTTTACGGCAAATAATGCTTTCCGTGGATTTGAGGAGCCGCTCCAGACACGGCGCGTTGATTTTGGCCGGCGGGGGCGGGGCCTCGGTCGCAGAGTCTCGGTGGGCGGGGCCGTCCGTGCTGGACGACACGGCGCTGTCCTGCGTTAGGTCTCTGAGGGGCGGCGCCGCCGCTTTGGGCGAGCAGATGGGCGACGTGTGGAGCCATTTCAGGTTGTTGGCCGAGTAAGATCCGGGGGGCGTCAAGTCGGTGACTCGTAGGGGTTTGGCGGCCGTGGCGGCGCTCGGGGAGGCCGGGATCGGCGTTGCCGTCGTTGGGGGGGAAGGCTGTTGGCAAATGGAAACGACAAGAGAGTTTTAGAATCGTTTCAAACAATAACATAGTGGTAAAGCTACCTTGATGGCAAATGCAATTTCAAAATAAGTTTTGCAACTCAAATTTTTCCATTATTTTGAAGGGGTTAATTAGCGTGCTTGCTTCCTGAGTTGTTTTTCATGTAGCGTAGACGTGTTTTAGGTAAAATCAAAACGTGAGGAAAAGTTGATTTGCTGTTTGGGGTTTTGCAAGATTTTACTTTGAAGGAATTCCTTTTAGAAAAGTTAGGGAGGAAAGCTCACTTCCTCAGTTTGTTTTTTTATGCAGAGCCGATACGTGTTAGCTAAAAACAAAACGCGAGGAAAAGTTCATTTGCTGTTTGTCTTTTTGCAAGATTTTATTTTGAAGGATTTATTTGGGGGAAAGCTTAAAAAAAGGCTTTACTTTTTGTACGCCTCGCTGGTAATAGCCACTAGGATCACCTAATCTAAAAATTCTCTTTTCCTACTACAAAATATGATTTTTGACCTGTATTGTTCTAAAAACATTTCAAGAGCGTTTAAAATGGCTTAAAGACGATTTGGCCGACGACGCAGTTGGCAAGCGTTGACATTAAATGTGGCGGCGAGGTCAAAACACGAAGGGTGTGTTCCCTGGCTTCTTGGCACTTCAATGTGACAAAATGTTCCAAGCTTTTTTTATTTTTTATTCCCTCAGGGGCACACCTTGAAAATTACCTTTTCTCCTCCTCCGTGTTCATTGTTTCCTCGGAACTCGAGACAACTTAACGCTTAGCGAATGTCGGTAAAATGAGCTGCCGGTCCTCCCTCAACCGTCTCATTGAGTCATGGCCGTATTTGGCGGGCCAAATAATTGTTGTTTTTCAGAGTAAACAAATACTTGCCTTGAGTTTCTTGGTAAGATGAAGATGCACTTCTTGCGCTTTCACGTTGGGGAACCAACTTTTCAACATTTCCTCCATTTTCAGAATGATGCTAATGTAGTTCTCCCTAAAATAGAGAGAAAAAAACGGTTAGGGCAACAAAAAAATAAAAATACCTTGAGATATGAGCTTAACTCAATTTACTCGTATCTCAAATCAACCTTTTCCTTTTAAAATAACTACACATGAATTAGTTCCCACCCTCTGAAAAAACACTTACAATTGAATAATACAGAAAATAATTAACTATAATCGTTTTAAAGCGTTATATATGGGTGTGTGTGTGTGTGTATGTTAAGATTCTCTCGCTATGTTTGTCCAAACCATATAACGTAGAGAGTTGAATTTTTTTGTGATGGACAGAAACGGCTGTTGGATGCTAATAGATGTTAGCGATTGCATTTCTTCACTTTCTGTAAGCGAGTAAACTCCATCTTTTATTTGTTAAACACCCATTTTTCAAAAGAGGATTTTTTTAAAATAGTGCAACAATTGTCTTTTTGTTCTAAACTTTAAAAAAAATCAACCAAAAAGTCTTCTAAACTTCTAAACCAGGAGGGTCAGACTCGGGTTCGTTCGCGGGGGTGCTTTAACGTCAACTCGGTGGCACAGACTATTTTAGATTGAATATTTAGATTTTTTTAAATAAATGGATTAAAAAAACTGGATTAAAAACCCTGAATATTCCGATTTTTATAGATCTAAATAATGTTTATTTGAGCTTTTTAAAATATATTTTTAGATTTTACAAAATGATTTTTGAACTAAAAACACGGAAAAAATTATTAAAAATGACAATTATTGTTCAAAAGGGGGAAAATCAGGAAATGTAATCTACATCTCTACTTTTCATTTGAATTTCACCCTAAAACAGATTCCTCATTGACTTTCCTGGGCAAACTATCAAAAATGTGCTCTTATCTCAAATTCCTCGTACATTGGGACACTTGTATGTCAAGGTATTGGTGCATAATCAGCTTGAAATGTTGCCAAGCTCGGCAGAGAAATCTTATCTCTACTTTCAACGCAGAGAGGAAACGTGAGCGAACAATGACGCGCTTCAAAAAGAAAAAAAAAAGAAAGAAAAAAGGAAAAAATTCTCCTCTGCACATTTCTCACATGTTTGGCACTGGCTGGCGGCCTCGTGTACGACGAGCCTTCCGCCGCCGCCACTGGCCTCTAAATTTAAAGCGGCGGCGCCGTGAAAACAAACCGGTCGCCGTGACGCATTTCTCCTCGGGGGGCGGGGCTCCACCCAAAGCAGATGGCGGGCGGGCGAGCGGGGATTAGCCACTACAACCTTCTTGCCTTACTCCTTTCATGCCGTGTTTAATAAATTCATGTGAAAGATTATCTTTAACATAAAAAAAAGGTAACAAAAAAGTCTCTTTGATCCCTCCCGTCCGCCATTGTGTGCCAGCTGGCGTGTGGGGGGGGGTTAAAGGGTTCTTGGATCCGCCTCCCAGACGGTCTACTGGGAAGTGGCCACGCCCACTCTTTGTCTCCCCGATGACGGCGGCAGCTGGCGGGCGGCTCGGGGCGCCCATTAGCGCGTAGCCGCTTTAGCGTAGCGCCGTATGCTAATCAAGCCTCTTTTCATTCATCTTCGGAGTAATGGCGCCTTTTTTTTTTTTTTTTTGCTTCTTCCGAGTACCCTATTAGACTTTTTTTTTCCCGTACCCAGTAATCATCAAGTTATTCTTTTAAAAAATGATTATATAAGGGCTAGCTAGCATCCCGCGTTTGTGCTTTAGTGGAAAAATAGCCTGATTGCGATAGAGAGGAAAAGAATTACTCCGTTTCAATTTTGCGCCTTACTGTTTGTCTACAGGCATTTTTCTTGGAATTATTATGTCCGGATCGTAAAAGATAAATTATTCCGTTGAATGGCATTTATTACCTTTCTTTGTGTGTATGAAAAATAGGTCAAGCATTTTAATGACGTTCGACTCGCTATGGATTGCGCTCTTTTCATCTTTTGTTTATTTGCTTTCGGTCTTTCTTCGTCTTTTTTTTCTGGAAATATTATGTCTAACCCATAAGGTGTCAAAGTGGTGGCCCGTGGGCCAAGTCTGGCCCGCCGCATCATTTTGTGTGGCCCGAGAAAGTCAATCATGAGTGGCGACTTTCTGTTTTAGGATCAAATTCAAATGATGGATTTTAAATTTCCTGATTTACGCCCTTTTAAATCAATAATTGTCATTTTTAATCAATTTTTGGGTGTTTTCTAGGTCAAAAAACATATTGTAAAATCTAAAAGCATATGTATAAAAGATAAAAATTGTTTTATATTGATATAAAAATGAATATTCAGGGATTTTAATCCATTTATTAAAAAAAATCTACATATTCTATCTAAAATGCTCCGTCCCACCGAGTTGACGTTAAAGCACCCCCGCAAACCAACCCGAGTCTGACACCCTTGGTCTAACCGAGAAGACAATTTGTCCATTTTTACGGCATTTATGACCTTTCTTTGATTGTATGATGATCAAACATTTGAAGACATTTTGCTTCTAGCATTTATTTTTGGTTGTTGTTTGGTTTAATTGCTTTCTATTGTTTTTTTGTTTTTTTTTTGCCGCCATGGCCGTTTCCCAAAGGAAGCCATTAGGTCCTACGGTTACCCCGTCCTACTCGGGTTCCAATGTCTGGCATGAAACTGAATAGGTGGCCAAACAATAGAAAAATTGCGCTTTGAACTCAAAGGCCAACAATTGTCTTTGTCCACACTCTAAGATTCTGCAATGGCGGCATAAATGAACGCCATTCCAAATATTCTATCCAAAATGGTCTGTCCCACATGAAATGGAGTTGACGTTAAAGCGGCCCAAAGTGAACCAACCCGAGTCTGACACCCCTGTGTTAGTGCAGGCTAACTTACCCCAAGTAAGGCTTGTGTAGAACCCCCAGGATCCTTTGAATTCTGTCCATGGCCACGCTCTCTTGGAAAGTGCTGAGTCCTGGACAAGGAAAATGTTGTAAGCAATGTTGTCATGAGGAGGAGACTTTATTTGCAGATGACTCTTGTAAAACGTCTCTATGTGGGTTGGCTGTGTATGTTACTGCTATGTTGATGTGATTTCAAAACAAGAGCCCTCCCTTCAAATTCCCTCGTGAGGTTTGTGGATCATAAAGTGAACAAGCTGTCTGAAAAAGATGAAATATCGCAGAGGGGAGCCAATCAGACGCTATCTTTTCATCTCATTTACAGAGTTGGATGGTTTGGAACGTTGTTAGCTAGCAGAAAAAACAACGAGCTTCTAATGTGTTGTTGTTGTTGTTTTTTCCCCCCCACTTGACGATAGGCCATTTTTTAACCTGTTTTGTCCCTTTTATGGATGACTTTTTATTGAAAATGTAAACGGGCGTATGTGCGGTAGTTAACACAATGAGACTTACGTTCTCGGTATCTTCCCGAACGAAGGCCGTTCAAGATGGACGACAGCGGCTGGATGTAGCATTGCAGCTCCATGCACTGAAATGGAGAAATGAGTTCATAAATATTGATTCTGTCCTGTCTCTTATGAGCCCTTTGCATTTTACTATTACTTTCTTGAAAAACGACAACATTTTGTAGTTTTAAAGCCCTAAAAAGTCCAGTATTGTGTCGGTCTGAGCTCGTCTTTGGTTTACGTTTGAACAGATGTTTTGCGGCGGCCACTGATTATTTCTCCAGGCTGGCTTAGAACGCATTTTAAACATTATTTTTAATTTCTACGTAGCACAACGCTAACTTTTTTTGCTACTCAGTCCTGTCACATGACCATTTTAATGTTCTGCTTTGCGGCATTCAAAGGGTTACTTGACTCTTAAGCGTTTGCGTGACTCAGCTTTGACGTCTCTGCCCGCATTTTAAGATTTATAGCAAAACCATGACTCATGCCGCCGACACCAGTCAGACGGGGCGGGGCTTTACCGTCACTGTCATCGAACCAGACGCTCGTAAAAACGATCCTCGGCTTTTTCCGACGGGATTCGAACGCGGAAACTCACCTTGCGGGTAAAAAGGCGTCCCTTGTCGGAGGGACTGGAAAGCAGGCGTCCTCCTCCTCCTCCGTCCTCTTCCTCGGTGAAACTACGGCGTCGCTTCATCTTGTCGCGCGGGGGGTCCGCGGCGTCCCGGTTCCATGGCTCGGAGCGCGGTGCCCTGGCGGACGCTTCGCCCGACGGCTTGCGGCTCCTCTCCGACTCGTGTTCGCTGTTGCTGTCGTCGGTGTCGCTGGCCAGCCAGTCGATGGAGTTGTCCGAATCCGTAGCAGACATCCTGGCCTGCCGCTTTTTTTTCTTTAGCTGCCACTGACCATCACTGACCTGAAACGGAATCGACGTCAGAAAGCAGATTCTGAACCGAATAAGGTCCCAAAGCCGTGTGTTTTGCACACCTCCCACTTTGTGACACACCTCAATCAAATGATCAACTCATCAGCAAGCTGTCACGAAGCTTAATCACCATCCTGATCATTTGGTTCAGGTGTGGGAGAAGTGGGAGGTGTGCAAAACACACTGGTTTTCGGGAACAGACTGGCAACCCAGTTGGGCACCTCCGTCATATTTGGTCATTATGTATTCACGTCTTGGGTCTATTAAGGGGTGAAAATCTTACAATAAGGCGGCCTGACAGATTGTGTAGAGCAGAGGTGTCAAAGTGGCGGCCCCAGGGCCAAATGTGGCCCACCGCATCATTTTGTGCGGCCCGGGAAAGTTAATCATGAGTGCCGACTTTCTGTTTTAAGATGAAATTCAAATGATAGATAATGTATATTACATTTTCTGATTTTCCTCCTTTTCAATCAACCATTGTCATTTTTTATGTTTTTAGTTCAAAAATCATTTCGTAAAATCTACGAATCAAATCGGAACGTAGAATTGTCCCACAAATATTGGAAATGATCGTCATGGCGACTAGCCCACGCCGCAAACGGACAAACGGGAGCGTTCTGAAGCGTTAAGCGCCGGTCGGTGGGCGGGGCCAGGCTTCCCAGCTGCTTGCTTGTTCTGCACTCATTCATAAACATGGCTTGTTATTTCAAAGGGGGCTCGGGCGTGAGGGCGGGGGCACGTTTTCTGCCGCCATGGCGACCGGCCCCTCAGACGGATGAACTGAACTCTCCCACCCGGCGTCGAAAAGACTGATAGGGAGCCAGGCTGTCCGACAATATCACTTTTATTCATTCAGCGTTCATCACGACCTGCAAATTTGCCCCCCCCCCCCCCCCCCTCCCAATCTGATCTTATCTTACAAGTGGCAGGTGGAGCCAATGTCTACTACACATTGTGCCAGCCTACCACACACACACACTCACACACTCACACACACACACACACGAAACAAGAAGAGTCGTCAAAGCGAAAAACAAATAGGAGCTCGGAAAATGTCTGGGCAGTGGCCAGGTTGCTGCGCAACAGGATGAGCAGCTGTGACAGGCATGTGAGCCCCAAAAAAATACAATAAAATCAGATAAATCGGCATTTCCAACACGCTAGAACTGGAAAATTTGGACTTTCATGGACAATTTTAGACGTCTAACTGTGGGACTGTATTTCTCCTTCCTTTTTTAAATTAAATAAGAGTTTTTTACCGGTGTTGTAAAGTTACGAACGAATCATTTGCCGTCCGCCCTCCCCGTTCAAATGGATTGGACATCCATTGCTAACAATGAGTTGATAACGGAACATGCAGAGGACAAAAAACTCGTGTCAAGTGTCCACCGCGGCTTAATCCAATAATACTATACATAGCTGTGATGTCAATTTTAGAAGAACCAAACTGGGGAAAGACAACTTTATTTTACCTCCCTTTGATTCATGAAATAAGACTAATAAGAAGCAAATATTTAACTTCAAACCTGATATTCCAAAATGTCCCAAACACAATAGTTTAGATACAAACTGAAAACAAGATTGAATTATTCTCCCTTTACCTGTCTAGGTGGGGCTCTTTTTACGAGATGTCCGCAATTTCAAGACCGATCCGAAATCTATATTTCAAGCGTTGAATAGGGAAGGGAAAAAAAGAGTCAAATGTGGCATTTTCCCATTAACCGACGTCAACCAAAAAAGGTAAAATTGCGTCTCTCGGCAGATGTTCAGACACAATGGACTTCCTCATCAATGGCTCTCGTAAATTTACCAAGGCGTCGCTCGCTGCCGTGAGTCTAAACGGAAATTTAAACCATTGTATTCAAATCACCTCAAAAGAGTCTTTTTGTTTCGGATCCTTTTAACGGAACCGCATTTCTCGTTTATGCAACAAATTCCTCTGGAGTCAACCATTCTCCTTAACCGGACGGGGGGAGTGTAAAGACCCTTTTTTGTGTTAATTTTAAAAGGGGAAACCTACCTTTTAGCTACTGTGGAGTGGACCAATCCTGTTCTTTTGTTCAGTGGGAAGAAATATAAAAGATCCTGTTCTTTTGAGTCCAGCCGAAGGAAGGTAGCGGAACGTAGCGGAAGGTAGCGGAGCCGACGTGTGCTACGTGCTCGCAGCCAATGCGGAGGTCTCGCGACCCGACGACTAGCCCGTGTTGCTTCTCCAGAGACAACGTGTCTGAGGGGGCGGGCCCACCGTCGACCCGCCCGCCCATTCGCGCCAGAGGAGGGCCGAAGCGGCCAATGAGAGGCCCGGGCTCTCGCACAAGGCACGTGATAGGCTGGAGCGATCGCTATATGCAAATGAGACGTAAATGAGGCAAACACGTGAACACGCGGATCGCTTTCGTTTCAGTTGGGCCAAAAGTCAACCTGTTTTTTTTTGTTTTTTGCTTTTGGGGAGGGGAGGGGGGCATTCCAGAAGCGGTGTTCTTTCTCGTTATGTCATCGGTAGGATTTTTGGCTCTGTGCGCGACTTTTAATGCAAACTCAGCGTTTCAGTCTGTTTATTATAATGTCGTTGGTAGCGAGTGGCTAAAAAGTAACGTAGATGTCGGATTGGGTAAAGTGAATAAGACAATGTTTTCAAATTTAGAAAAGTCGCCAGAATCAGACTCGAATGCTAAAACTTTTTGTGTCCTTTGATTGGTTCAAAATACTTGACTTGATAAAAAGGCCAGGCTGGCCGTCTCAAAATGAGAAATCAGCAAAATGTTGAAAGCAGGTTCGAATCTATACCAAACAAAATGCACGCTAACGGACCGGTGGCAAAGTAGTGGCCCGGGGGCCAAATGTGGTCCGCTGCGTCATTTTGTGCGGTCCGGGAAAGTCAATGATGAGTGCCGACTTTCTGTTTTAGGATCCAATTCAAATGAAGAGTATAGATGGATATTACATTTCCTGATTTTGCCCCTTTTTAATTAATAATAGTCTTTTTTTAACCATTTTTTTCAGTTTTTAGTTCAAAATTTACTTTGTAAAATCTAAAAATGTTTTTAAAAAAAAAAGCTGAAATAAACATTGTTTTAGATCCATAAAAAACTGAATATTCACGCCCTTTAATCCAGCTCATTTAATCCACCTGTGTCAAAGTGGCGGCCTGGGGGCCAAATCTGGCCCACTGCCACATTTTGTGTGGCCCAGTAAAGTTAAAAAAATCATTTTGTGAAATCTAAAAATATATTTAAAACACTGAATATTCAGGGATTTTTAATCCACTTCATTTAATCGATTTATTAAAAAAATATCTAAATATTCCATCTAAAATGGTCCGTCCGGCCCACGTTCCCTCAAGTTGACGTTAGCGGCCCGCTAACTGGCACCGTTATATCTTAACGGTATGACTTTAGGAACGTATCACCAAAATGAAAAACATTAGATTTCCCGTGAATTGGATGTTTGCGCTCAACTTTCCTCCACTTTTTTATGAGCTGTTTACACATGCGGCAAGTGTATGAGGCTTGAGGGGGGGGGGGTGCTTCCCGTACAAGAAGCCCCCTCCTCTGGGCCAGACGAGCCCCCGGAGGCACGAGTGACTCACTACAGCTTTCTCTCTCTCTCTCTCTCTCTCTCTCTCTCTCTCTCTCTCTCTCTCTCTCTCTCTCTCTCTCTTTTTTTCTCTCTCTCTCTCTCTCTCTTTGCAAACGGCGTCACGTGCGTCTGAGATAACGCCGGCCGGCCTCGTGCGCTCCGCTCTGGCTTCCCATGTTTGGCGTCAGCCAGTCAGTGGAAGAATGTTTCTCCCCTTTGGCCGCCACCTCTTTAGCCGCCTGTGAAAATGGCTGCTATATCTGTGCGCGTCAATGCGGAATGATCTCCGTCCGCTATTATTGTTTTTTGACAGCATTTTTTTAGGGTGTTTATTGGACTGTTTGAAACGGCGTTTGCCAGTCGAGCAATTCAGACGTGACCAGCACGTTACGTTACGGAACGGCGAGCGTGTTGGAACGGCGGATAGATATTGCCGCGTGGCCAAATTTCAATGAAGCGGGAACACGGCAGGCAGCACGTTTCTTGCTGACGCACTGGCAATGTTTTATTGTTAAATGATCGTTTGGAATTGGACTGTGGCGTGTTTGGTCCGGTCTGGTTCCGCACTATGGAGGATTTTATGGCTAGATTGATGATGTTTATGTTTGATTTGTTTAATAAAGGACGACACATGGTAATGAACATTAACAGTAATCCCTCGAATATCAAGGTTTCCCCACATTATAGATTTTTTTTCTGGGGGAAATTTATTTTTTCGTAAAAATGTGAAAATCCACGCTTAAACTCACTAGCGGAAGCCACTCCCCTAAACACGCTTGCTCCTAGAACTCAGTGTTGAAGTATCAAATGTGTTTTTGAATAAGGGTGACCCTATGTACATTTTTAGTATTATTTTTTAAATAGGGGTGACCCTACTTCACTGTTTTTTCATTTATCGCAGACATGTCAGCTCTACATTAACCTCGATAATCGAGGGATTACTGCATATCCAAATATGTAAGCTTGTAGCCGAGGGCTAATTTAAATTGAAATACATATGACAGCATCACTGTTTTTTGACAGAATTGTTATGGAAATTTTGTTGATCTAACAGCCAGGCTTGAAAATGATTGGCTGATGAGGTTCAAATGTTCACATATGCTAATTGCTATTGACTTCAAGATATAGAGGCTAATTTAGCATTTTTTGGAGGAGGGAAGATTTTGTAGACTCAGGTGGCATTTGCATATTTTACTGTATTGCAGTTTTTTTTTTTAAATATCTGACAGTGGTGGTGGTTTGTTTTTTGTTTTTTTGTCCAATACTTTCTGAGCTTGCTTCTTGGTTTTAATGCAGTTTTGTGAGGTTTTAGTGTTGTTTTACAGGCAAATGACCAACTTTTTAGGCAGTAAATCATATGATATGATCATTATGTCAAAATACAGTCAAAACGCTAATGGGCGACAAACGCCACTCGTTTTTAAAGGTAGTCGGCGGCGTTTTGGAGATCCCGGTTTGACCCCGGACTTTGCGGTGAGGCGCCGAGCTTCCGAGCGACCTCTCACTTCCACCCCTCTCGCTTCGTAGTGGCGGCAAAGTTAGGCTTCCCCTCAAAGCACGGGAAACAAGACATTTATTTTGGATCAAAAGAGGAGTTGGCGGCGCACATGTTGGAAACGCTGCCAGGCAAAAAAAAAAAAAAAATGTCTCTCTCACGTTCAAGTGGTCTTCTATAATTTACCACTTGTATAACGCGTGCATATGTTGGCCATCTGGCTCAAATGAAACAAAAAGAACGTTTTGTGTTCAGGTAACGTCTTATGTTTTGTCAGTTTTACGCTATGTTGGAGCGAGTTAACATATGTCGCTTTTTTTTTCTTGTTAGGGAATAAACAACGGAAAATATTCGGGGTTTTGCGGTCATAAACAATTCCTATTTTCCTTGAGAGACATTTTTTAGTCATTTCACTACTTTTAAAGCACAAAAGTTCTTGATTTTTTTGGGACAATGTTGTAAGGTTGTTGCTAATCAATGAGTATGCATATAGAACGTTTTTTTTTTTTTTTTTTATTATAGGATCTTTAGATGTAGTGTCTTGCCTCTCATCTGCGATTTTCATATTTTAGTTCACAGGTTACCACCCGTCAAAAGAGCCACATGTGGCTCCTGAGCCATATGGATTAAAAGAACTGGATTAGAAACCCTGAATATTCAATTTTTTATAGATCTAAAACAATGTTTGAGCTTTTTTTGATATATTTTTAGATTTTATAAAATGATTTTTGAACTAAAAACCGAAAAAATGATAAAAAAATGACAATTCATGATTTAAAGGGGAGAATTTTGAAGCTTTTTTTCATATATTTTCATAATTAGATGATTTGAAATGCAATGATTTGGAGTCAGAAGGACTCATTTATTAATAGTTTTGAGCTAAATGACATACTTTTATAACAATTTGACAGATTGGCATCATCGTGTCGACCATTTAAAACAATCTCCAGTCATTCTTTCAACTTAATAATACATTCTTCTTTCCCCATTTTGTCATTTCCGGGCTAAGCTAATTTTGACCTCAGCTTTATTTTGTGAATGACAGGTCAAGGCGGACCCCCCCCCCCCCTCGGCCCATTTTTAGTCGTCAAACATCCGCCGCATCGCATCTTTTGAAGTCTTTTATGCCCGGTGGCCATTTTGTCAGGGAGGGCCACTCCAAATAAATGTGCAAACATAGTCTGAGGGAAGAAGCGCTAGCCGCCTTCTTTTGTTTACTAAAGCTAGCATGCGCTTTTGACCCGACCTGAACCTGACCTGACTTGACCCCGCCCCTTTCACATAGACACACACACACATTGTCAGAAGGTGCTGCTACCTGCCAGTAAACTGATACGGGAGCATGTGTAGCGGTGTTTGGGTGCCGTTGGCAAGGTTGAACGCCGTGTTGTTAGCGTCAGCTGTCCCCAACATGTCCGTCTATCTCCGACTAGCTTGAGGACGCGCTCACCACATGTCCTCAAATGTCACCCGGGGGCCGTTTAAGAGCAGATTCGAGTCCCAGTTCCAGTCCACGCTACTTGTCAAATCTGGGAGAGCGCCGTTTATGTAACAGCTTGACCGTTCAGATTGAGCGATGAACTATGGCCGTACACTTCGGGTCACATGACTGGCTTTTGTCATCAATGATGTAAAGCAGACTCGGGTTGGTTGGCGAGCCGCTTAAACGTCAACTCAATGGGCCGGAGCATTTTAGATAGAATATTTCGATTTTTTTTTTGTTATAAATGGATGAAATGAACTGGATTAAAAGCTCTGAATATTCAGTTTTTGTAGATCTAAAACAATGTTTATTTGAGCTTTTTAAAATTCTATTTTTTAGATTTTACAAAATGATCTTTCAACTAAAAGCACAGAAAAAATTGATTAAAAAGTTACAATTATGGATTAAAAGAACTGGATTAAAAGCCCAGAATATTTCATTTTTATAGATCTAAAACAATGTTTATTTTAGCATTTTTTTAAATATATTTTTCGATTTTAACAAAAGGATTTTTTAACTAAAAACAGAAGTGGATTAAAAAATGACAATTATTGATATAAAAGGGGTAAAATCAGTAAATTAAGTATACATTTATATTTATTATTTGAATTTGATCCTAAAACAGACAGTCAGTCACTCATGGTTGACTTTCCCGGGCCGCACAAAATGATGTGACGGGCCAGATTTGGCCCCCAAGCCGCCACTTTGACACCTGTGCTTTAGTTTGAGTTTGATTTATTTAAGTGACAATGCATGTACTTGTGATTATGACAGATTATAGCCAAAGGCTAATTTCCATCTTCCATCAAAATCCATAAGACAAAAGTACAAAGAAAGAGGAAAAGTTGATTTAGAGCACTTTTGTGTGTAAAATTGGATTAGACGCCAACCGCCGTTGATGGGACGCACTTCCTCGAGAGAACAACTGTGCCGTAGCCAATGAGGTAGCTTGTAGAAAAAGTCAGGCGCACACCAGGTGATCACTTTTTAGGACCATACTTTCTCAACGTGGGCATATGCTACGCTACGCTACGTGTTAGCCAGCGTCCGTTCATTCTGTCTCCGGTCACGCGTGCCTCAGCGTAGAAGGAAAAGTCCCAAACGTTTTCCGCCGGGACGCTTGACAAAAGAGGAGTCGTTTCCGGCCGGCCAGAGCCAACAAGCCAACAAGCCAGCGATACGTATCTCTCCGCCGCCGCCGCCGCGGGGCTGATCGTTACATGTGACTCGGGTATATTTTAACTGGGTTATGTAAGGGGAAGGAAGGGCTGGAACGCCAGCAGGAGGAGGAGGAGGAGGAGGAAGAAGAAGAGGACAAGCGAGCACGATGCAGAGAGACGCCGAGCACGTTGAACAATTCAATGTCCGATGGCGATGTCGTTTTAGTAAGCTTTTTTTTGGTGGGTGGGAGGTGGGGGGGTTCTATCCTATTCAAAGAAAAGTGGACTCGCTGTGACCTCAGACGGGCCAACAGTTGGATCAAGTGGCCCATGTAGAAATATTTATGTGGGGGCTTATGTAAGGGGAGATGTCACGGGTTGCTTTGACCCTTCGTAGGACAACCGCTCGACTATTTTACATCCAAAACAATGGCTGTGTTTGTCATTACAAAAAATGATGACTCAATCAGGGGTACGGCTTATACGCGCATAAATTAGATTTGACGTGGATGCCTAGAGCAAGGGTGGCAGACTCGGGTTAATTTGTGGGCTGCTTTAACGTCAACTTGATTTCATGTGGGGGCCATTTTAGATCAAATATTTAGATTTTTTTATATAAATGGATTAAAAGAAGTGGATTAAAAGGGCCTGAATATTCAGTTTTTTATAGATCTAAAACAATGTTTATTTGAGCTTTTTTAAAATATATTTTTAGATTTTACACAATGGTTTTTGAACTAAAAACACAAAAAATCTTTTAGCGTACGAATATTTAGTGGAGATAAAAGCCTAAAATGGAAAGCGTGAGATGGCAACTGTCCAAACGTGCGTCCCTGGCAAAAAAATAAATAAATAAAAACTACCCACGCTCCCTCTGCTCACGAGCTCGCTCGGCGGCGACGCTTTAATGGGATCAGCGAGTGGGCGTGGCAACGTGAGTGTCAGCTCTCCTCGGAAAGTGACGGGACGCCCGGCCAGCCAGGCGTCCAATCCGGCCTCCTACGTGAGGAGAACAGAGGTGACCAACTGTGGAGTAGACAGTTTGGCATTTGATTGGATTCATTTCCATCCAGTTTGTAGTAGTAGTAGTAGTAGTAGTAGTATTAGTCTTTTTTCTTCTTCCACCCAATTGTTCTGCAATGTGTTCCCTTTTATTATTATTGGTGGCAAGAATACAATGGAGTCGAAATCCCCAAAGTGGTTACATAACTGGTGTCAAAGTGGCGGCCCGGGGGCCAAATGTGGCCCAGGAAAGTCAATCATGAGTGCCGACTTTCTGTTTTCGGATCAAATTAAAATGAAGAGTAGAGATGTATATTACATTTCCTCATTTTCCCTCTTTTAAGTCAATAATTGCAATTTTTCATCCATTTTTTTCAGTGTTTTTAGTTCAAAAATCATCTTGCAAAATCTAAAAATATATAAAAATATTTTCTATTTTCTACTTTAGTATATAATGAAACATTTGGTTTCCTTTTGAAATCGATTAAAAGCGATTAAGGGTTAAAGTGTCGGGCTCGCAGTTCTGGGCGCGTGGGTTCGATCCCAGATCGGTCCTCATTGTCATTGCGTGGAGTTTGCATGTTCTTCCCAGGGCTTGTGTGGGTTTTCTCCAGGTATTCCGCTTTCCTCACACATCCCCAAAACATTTACGCTAGGCTAATGCTAAATTGAGGCTATTCTGTCACTAGCTACGATTGATTTGTCCGTCTTGTTGTGCCCTGAGATTGGCTAGGGTGTCCATAGTTAGCTGTGGTAGGCTCTAGCACCCCCGGCAACCTTTTTGAGGGTGAACGGGGGCTAAAATGAATAATAAATGAAGATTGCCAGGTGGTTCTTTCAAGCAAGTTGCATAATTCAACATGACTCTAAATTATGACTCTTTCACAAGGTCACATTGGTTGTCTTCCCTTTTTTTCTTTTACATTTATCAATTTTGTCAATCATGTAAATCCTCGAGCCAATCACCTCTGTTCACCTGCTTAGCCCCGCCTACATTTTACGATGTGAACTCAGTCCGAACATTTCCAGGAAGAAAAAAAGGAATCATTTGAGTCGATTTTTTTTTTATAAGTGTGTGTGTGTGTTTTGTGTGTTTGTTAACACGTGACTAAAGCCACGCCTCCAAACGGGAACCAGCCAATGGCAGCCTCCGAGTGGTATTTATGTTTTTTTTTTTGGTGTGACGCTGCTCCAGTCAAGCGCTTGCGTAACATATGAAGGCTGCCTTTCAGACACTTTTTTGTCTTGTTTGCCATGCGTATCATTCCGCCTTTTTAAAAAAAAAAAAAAGACATTAAATACATAAAAAAGGGGCGGGGCTTCCTCTCAGATCCAACGCGTGTTCTCATTTTGGCGAAAAAAAAACACCTTAACCTCAGAAATTGGGAAATAAGAAATAAAATTTGGCACATTTTGGTCATCATGGACGTGAAATTGCCATTTTAAGCTGATTTTTTTTCAATCAAAATTTCCCCTCTTAAGTGGCTATAATTCTGGTATTTGTTGCTTGAGGACTTTGTCACTATTTTTAGTCCATGGCAATAATAATTTTCATACATCCACTGTTCTAAATTTAAGCAGGAATGAGTTTTGTTGGTAGACACTCCCATTATTTTTTTTCATCATGTGTACTCATTGTTTCTTAAATTAGTCATTTTTTTGTTGTTCCCACACGTTGGCTAAATTTAAGGACACGCCTCGTCTGCAGTTCTTGTGAAAAAGAAAAACTCTAAATTTTCCAAAGTAAATCATTTATTTCAATCATTTAAATAAGTCAACATCTTGAAAAATAGAACATTTATGGGCTATTATTGTTTTTACGCTTTGCACGGATTTAACAAAAGATGAGATAAAGGTCAACCTGTAGGTTTTGGGGTTCTGGGTTCGATTCCAGGTGGCCCTGGACTTGCGTAGGTTTTCTCCGGGTGCTCCGCATTCCTCCTACATCCCCAAAACATGCATGTTAAGCTAAAGCTAATTGAAAACCTAAAAATGTCCTAACCCTAACTATTTTTGGTTGTCCTCCATCTCCGACCTGCGATTGGCGGCCACCAAGAGAAGCTACGGCACCCCCCGGGAACCCTTGTGAGCATAAGCGCTTCAGAAAATGAATAAAAACATGTTCAGCAACCTTCTTTTGTGCTCCAAAATGTTTTGGCAAATAAACCTTAACCTTGGATAGCATTAATATATTTCTAAGGAATCGAATTCGGATTTTTTGGCGTCGGATCCGCAAAAGAGTAAGTTAAGTTCTGGCTCAGATGGCCTGATTGAATCGATCCGCTGACTCGCCACTAATTCTGTCCTTTGCCAATAATGTAAAGGCCCAGTTCCTGGGGGTTATATAGGGTGAGTGTGGGCGGGGCTTAGTGGGGGCAGGGGGGCGGTTCCTGTAGTAGTAGTAGTACGTCCAATTTGTAGGCGGCTTGAGCCGAACTGGCTTGTGACTTCCTGTTGCTGCCGCAGATTGATTACCCTGCTCAAATTCCCCTGCTTATTCTGGCGTCCAGATGACAGGCCCCTCCCCCAAATACACCCCCCCCCATACGCACACAGGCCTCTAATCCCTCCCCCTTTACTGGGTAGATACTACAGTAATCCGACTTAACGCTCCCTCACTCAGGTTTTGTGGTATAACACTTCCTTTGCTAATTCCCGACAGTGATCTTTATTTCTATTTTTATCTCGGTACACCGCCTCCTCCTCCTCCTCGTGTGTGTGTGTGTGTGCGTGTCGTCATGTTTGACGCGGGTGCGTGCGTTAGCACGGCCCGCAAATATTTAGCGTGTGTTCTTGGACCGTGCGTTTAAAAGTCGTAAAAAGCAGCTGTCGGGTCTGTCCGCTGCAAAAAATGACTGCCATTTTTTAAAAAAAGAAACATTGCACTGTTTAACTCTCATTCAATGTCAAGTGGAGAGGGACTGGGTTGGTAGTATTTTTATTAGTATTTTCGTTATTAGGCAAACATTCATAGCTCTTCAAAAAAGTTAAGTGTGTATAATGAGCCAAAGTATTCATGCAAATCGACTTTTTTACTTTAAATCTGGATGATTCTTTGAGTATTTTATTGCAAAAAATAATAATAGTGACTCTTGTTGTTGTTTTTTATTTCCTCGCAAGACAAGCACGAGTATAATTATTATTCTTTTAGGTGTTAGTTTATAATTTGGGAAAAAGAAAAAAAAGATGATATTCAGGTCCCAATTTTAACTTTTTTTTCCACGGTAAACTTTTTTAGTTTTTAATGTTTTCCTGTATTTTATTCTTATTTTCTTCTTTAGTCGTTGACTTCCATTCATGCTGTTGAACTTAAATAAACAAACACATAGTTTAATACCTTGGAAAAGGCATATTTGATTGCAAATTTTATATAAAGTACCCAAATTCAATTGGTATATCCGAGACATGGTTCGATTGCGCCCCGATTTTATCGATGCTTTTCTGGAATGCGCCGGATTTGCCTCTCTTATCGTCACCGGGATTATCAAAAACCTGCTTATCAATGCGCCCGTGTCCAATCATTGGCTTCCTGACGGTCGGTGGCGAACCCTGGTGTGGGTTCAAATCCAACGCCTCACCCAAATCCCATTTGCCGTACGTAGGGTTTCTACGCCCCCCCCCCCCCCCCAACTTAACTAGGTCAAGCGCAAGCAAATCTGCTAGCAAACCTGAAGATGAGTGGATGGGGGGTTAGATTTATTTGGACTTTGAGCCCAAATCTCTAAAGGCGTGGCCTAATTGAAGTTCCAGCTCCCCCCAGTGTCCCATTAAGTTGCCATGGAAGGCCACCAGCAGCTTAATGGTTGGTCATTCTCTTTAGAAAACAGCCTAAGCCAAGATGGCCACTCAAAGACACGCTGTTGTATTTTCTTTCAGTTTTAAAGACGCGGGATTGGACCCGATTTTCTAGCATCCCGACCGGCGTCTGTTCACCCGGGAAATCAATATTTGCGAGACATCGACCTCAAAGAGCGCATTCTTCAAATGTTTTCTTATCTTGAGCAAAGACGACAAAGATCGTGCTCATTTTTTGCATTTTTTTTATGTTAATCGAGAGAATTCTGGCTATTAGAGTGAATAACTGTGTTTCCATCGAAATATATCATTAATAAATCATTAAGGAAAAAGCCTAAATAGGGTAAAATTAAAGATACAATCACTTGCATTAGTATAAATGAGGATTTTTGTCGTCAAATACTGTATTTTCTTGAATATACGCCATATTTGTCACTAAAAAATTATTGAATTGAGGGATCGGCTTATATGCGCATAAATTGAACAAACTTCAAGGTGACAAATACGAATTAATGCAAGACAATGTGGCTCATATAATCAATTATTTTTAAAAAGAGAAAAGATTAACAGATAAAATGCTTATTATATTACTTTTTTTAAAAAAAACATAAAAAATGGATTAAAAATGACGATGATTGATTTAAAAGGGGGAAAATCTGTAAATATAATATACATCTATATCTAACATTTGAATTTGATCCTAAAACTGAAATTTGACACTCATGATTGACTTTCTCGGACCGCACAAAATGATGCGGCGGGCCAGATTTGGCCCCCGTGCCGCCACTTTGACACACCTGACCTAACGATTGAAATAGCATTGTGTGTTTTTGTAAATCCGATCAAAGGGTTGTCTTTGGCACATTTCCAAATGTACTCGTAACGCTCAGGTGCCGCCAACGGTGCTCACGAGCCATCCCCGGCAGAACCAGTTTCAACCAAATGCTAGCTGGCTAATTTACAGGTCTGCTTTTCATGAGGTCACCCGGTTCACTGCGTTGCAGATGGCGGAGTAGACAGACCGGGGGGGGGGGGGGGGGGGCAGTAAGTAGGTCAATGACTTGCCACTATACATTTTTTGGTGTGTCTTTTCTACCTTTAAAAAAGCCACTTTTTGCCTTTTCTGTAGTGTTGGTTGAAAAGCAGCCATTGTGCCTTTTAAGTGGAGCCATTGATGATTTTTTTCAAACTTTAATGGAACAAGGAGCTCTTTAAAGGGTGTGAAATTGCGGCGGGGGGAAAGAAGAAAAAAAAACCCGACTGGCGTGGTTGAAAATGTCTGCCCTAATTGCCAGTGGTTGACATGGCGTGACTTGGAAATGCGCTTTCTTCGTGCCGTTTCTATGGAAATCGTTGGCGCGAGAATTTGGTCGGGATTCCTGAAAGCTGACGCTCATTTTGATACCGTTGAAAATTGGAGAGATAAGACTGAAATGAGCTGGTGGAAATGTGAGGTCCATCTGGGTTCAAAAGTTGAGCCGTATTAGACAGAAAAAAAATCTGAACCAAATCAAACAAAACAATGTTTATTTTAGCTTTTTTTAAATATATTTTTAGATTTTACTAATCGATTTTTGACCTAAAAAACACAGAACATGGATTAAAAATGACAATTAGTGATTTAAAAAGGGGGAAAATCAGGAAATGTAATATACTAATCTATACTCTTCATTTGAATTTGATCCTAAAACAGACAGTCAGTCACTCACGATTGACTTTCTCGGGCCGCACAAAATGATGCGGCGGCCCAGATTTGGCCCCCGGGCCACCACTTTGACACCCGTGGTGTAAGGTTAGATTAAAGTTATTTTCGAGTGTGTCTGCATCGTAATCCAAGGTCATTTAAATTTGTTGATGTTATGAGCGCGTTGCCATGCCAAAAAGTCCTCCCCTCTCCCCTCTGTGAAATCTGTCTAATTTTAGAACTATTAAACACATTTTTAGTCATATTAAACCACTAGCTATATTTTACTTTGTTAATAAATGGCAAATTAGAATAAATAAAAATGTTTTTCCAATCCAAATCCTTTTTCAGCGTGTTGGAATGAATGAATTAGTTTTTAGGTTCATTTCTATGGGAAACGTTTGTTTGCGTTACGAGAAAATCGACATGGGAGCTCAGTCTGGGAACGCATTAAGCTCTTATTTCGAGGTAGCACAGTTTTTCCGAACACATTGATTGACTCGCGTGGACAAAAGCCAGAGAAAATGCATTAGCCGCTTTGAAAGGCGCTAATTGACCTTTGTCTCTTTCAATGGCTGGCTGGCGAGTGTGAGTCGCTCGCCGTTGGTCACCGTTGCTTCAAAAGCTATAAAAGTTGGGGTTAATGGGCGTCCCGTCCCTGCCGTCCCTCCCCGTCTCCCTCTCGGAGTCCAAAAAGAGTTGAAGTTGAAAGGCTGGCATTGAAAATAGAGTATGAGTTGGTCCAAACGCCCGCCCGCCCGCCCACTGGTTTTGCCACGTCACCCTCTAAACTGGGCTTGTCAAAATCATCTTTGCCACGGCGGCGGCATTTTGTGGTTTCCCTCCGATGGGGTGACGTGACTCGTGGACGGAAACGTGGACGATTAAGCAAATCGATAATGATTTTGATAGTTATCTAAGGTTGTTAACATCATTTTTTGGGGTGGGGTGTTGATAGTTATCTATCATACAAATAGGTTATTCATATTGATTTATTGGGTGTTGGAAATGAAGGCTGTCTGTCTCCAAAATGGCGCTAATTCATTTTGGCTAATGACTTTGGAAAAACATTAGCAAAAAAAAGTCATCATTATCTTGATGCTATGTCAGCCCACAAGGGATTTATTTCAATCTTAAATGGTGGGATGATATAGTAGGATCATAGTGCATTATTATTGTTTTTCTTAATTGCTCTTGACCACAATCAAATTTTAATCCATTTGAAATAAGAGGGACGGAAATATTGACTTGTTTTGGACCAAAAACAGCCAAAAATCTTCTTTTTGAGCCACTTAATGGCCCCAAAAAAAACTTTTTTCTAATTAAAAACAATATTTAAATTTTGAAAAATTACAGGCATGTTCTCATTTTTCTTTTTAATTATTATAAACTACTACTACTACTATTGTGAATTTATTTCAATTTTTTAACATGAAAAGAACAGTACATATTCTTCATTTTGTTGAAATAAGCCAAAAAATTAGCAGACAGTTCATCCATCCTCACAACGGTTACGGAGGGTGCTGGAACCTATCCCAGCTAATCAATGGCGGCCAATGGCGGCCCAAAATAACGGCGTGCCACTCACCAGGGAGCGCTAGCCCCAGTTTAGCGCGCTCACTGGCCGTACCGCCTCCCATTTGCACCCCAGGCCAAAACAAGTTAGCGTAGCACCGCGGGGAAATCAAATTTCCCGTGATTAGATCACCGCCAAATGATCCGACATTTGTGGCCGCATAAATACATATTGTTAGGGGCGGGAACTAACCCATTGATTGATTTGTGGCGCTCCGTCATTTGGAACGTACGTCGCACTTTTCTAACATTTTCAAAATGTCTGTTTCCTGCCTTCTATACGCAAGGCTATGCTAATCTATACTATGCTAGTTAGATTAATAGCTAACATTTTCAAAATGTGTTTTTTCCTGCCTTCTAAACACTAGGCTATGCTAGTCTATGCTAGGCTAGTTAGGATAGTAGCTAACATTTTCAAAATGTGTTTTCTGCCCTCCATAAGCTATGCTATGCTTATTAGATTGGTAGCTAACATTTTCAAAATGTGTTTTTTCCTGTCCCATCTAGAGGCTATGCTATTCTTGGCTTAATTTTATCCTCGTGTGAAAGCTGTCCCAGACGTTTAAGACGTCTTACGTCACCCGGTAAATAAATCAAATGAACATAAATATCATCTGCGTTTTATGATGTTCTCGGGTCAAATGTGGATTCGGTGAGAATCCTATAAAGTGGAAAGCTCACATTGCTGCAATTATGGAAAGCTCCGTACCAAGGAAGGAAAACACATTGACTCGCCGGACGTCACGGAGCGAACCGCCTCGGCTCGCCACACGTTTGATGGACAGCGAGGCTTTAGGTCTGGGGTCGAGAACCGCTGGCTCTTTTCATGGGTGCATATGGCTCTTTGCTAAGCAGCGAGCTATTATTTTTTTCATTAGACTCTTGTGCATGCGTATTCATTGATTAGCAACAGCGTAACAATGTTCAAATAATTCTAAAAGTTTGTTGAAATGACAAAAATAGATGGTTAAAAAGTAGCGTTCGTTCATTCGTTTGTGGATTCGTTTGTGGATTCGTTTGTGGATTCATTTGTGGATTCGTTTGTGGATTCGTTTTTGGATTTGTTCGTGGATTCGTTTGTGGATTCATTTGTGGATTCGTTCGTTGATTCGTTCGTTGATTCGTTCGTTGATTCGTTCTTTGATTCGTTCTTTGATTCATTCGATGATTCGTTCGTTGATTCGTCCCTTCGGTAGAAACTGTCGCAACGTCCAATCCATGGCAGCAAGCAAACCCACTTTAAATGGATTTTGCCATCAGTGAATGTCAGATGAAGCCCCCCGGGGAAATGCAAAGAATCTCTCTCCCCCCGTGCACAATCTCCCTTCCCTCCTTTCCTCCCTTCCTCCCTCCCTCCCTCCTCTTATTTCTCTCCTCTGAGTAATCACTGATACTGGAAATGCCTCCCATGGCTGACATTAAAAGGGCGTCAGGAAACTGCTGATTTCGGGCTTTGGGGGGGCCGAAAGCGCAATTCTAGCCCCCACCCCGCACCACCTCTTGGGGCCCCGCCCTTCTCCATCAGCAGCCACTTCCCGTTCGCTCTATCATCTCACGTTTCACGGCGCAGGCCTCCCTCGTGCCAGCGGCGTCACACGGCCTTCAGACCGCTGGCTCGGCCGGCCGGGTCCCTCCGCCCAAATGTTTTTTTGGCCAGCCAGCGCAGGAATTCAGTCTTTCCGTCGTGAAACTTGCCCGAAGCGCTAACGATACGAGCGCCGGTCTCGACAACGTTGTAAACCAAATTGGGTATTTCATCGGAGAATAACTCCTATCATACCCATCAACATTTCCCATACAACTTAATCCATTCCCACCCTCTGGGAAAAAAACAAGGATATTATAAATCACCGGTGTCAAAGTGGCGGCCCGGGGCCCAAATATGGCCCGCCGCATCATTTTGTGCGGCCCGAGAAAGTCAATCATGAGTGCCAACTTTCTGTTTTAGGATCAAATTCAAATGGAGAGTATAGATGTATATTAACTTTACAGAGTTTTCCCCTTTTAAATCAATAATTGTCCTTTTTCCTATTTTTAGTTCAAAAATCATTTTGTAAAATCTAAAAAATATAGAAAAAAAGCTAAAATAAACATTGTTTTAGATCTTTAAAACAACTAAATATTCAGGGGTTTTAATCCAGTCATTTTAATCTCTATAGATAAAAAAAATCTAAATATTTTATCAAAAATTCCTGCTATCTCAAATTTCTCATATAATTGGGGCACTCATATGTCAAGGTATGACTGTACTTACTAAAAGTACTTATCGAAGACTCGACAAAGTACAGTAACCTTTCATCGTTATACATATTGTTATGTATATGTTCCTTTTTGAGCAGCGTTTCTAAGCAACACGATGCAATCCCAAGCCCCCCACCTCCGTCCCATAATTATTTCCACATCGCCGCCCGATGGCGCCCAGCAGAGGCAGAGAGGCTAATTAAAATGATTACGGAGAGTTAGCCGTATCTCTCGTCTGATTTTTTTTAATGAAATTACTTGCTCTAATAAGGCGCCTGTAATGGATTCAATCAACGTCTCCCTCCGAATTAGCCTTTTTTTTGTTTCCGCAACTGAGCTTATTTCAAGCGTTTTGTTCATTTCAATCACCTTTGGCTCACAAGCCACACACAGCTCTTTTGGTGGGTGTCTATGCTAACCCGTAAGCTAAAATGTAAAAGTCCCGAACGCATGCATTGTTCCTTTTTTGGTAAAGTAACACCGGTTCAAACTGAAGCCAAGGCCAAAAACAAAGTCTCGGTGTCTCACAGCTGCCGGGGGGTGCCGTGTACAAGGCGAGGCCGCGGGACGTCCGCCAAGGACAAACTCCAAACAAAAGTGTCTAAAGATTCCCCAAAACAAAAGATGCTAGGCAAGGATGAGTGTCACCAGACACTACACACTATTTTCCAAACTACGGCCCGCGGGCCACATCTGGCCCGTTAGGCTTTTTATTCCGGCCCGCCGACGTTGTCCAATTTTTTTTCTTTTTCCCCAAGATGGCGCCGTCACGCGGAAGCCAGTATCATTAGCTGTGTCCACTCTTCTTTGTTTTTGGTGTTTTACAGCCCCTCCATCTTTTTTTAAATGACATTTTAATATTTCTGAATACATTCCATTACTTACTTGACTTTGTACTTTATACTTTTGACTTGAATGATAAGTGATGAGTATGTTAATACTTGAGTCCTTTTTTTCTGTTTATGTTTCATATGTACTGTTAACGGATGCACTTTTTTATTTGTATCCTATCTTGTGCTGACCCCGCCCATCTGTCACATTTTTTTTAAAGTCAATGTGACCCCCGGGCCCAAAAGTTTGCCCACCCCTGGTGTAGAATCACAAAACACACTTTAACGCTACAAAACACGTTTTCAAATCGAGCCAAAAACGGCATCATTTATCTGCACTTTGGGTGGAAATGCTGACGTCAATTTCCATTCTCACAGCAAATGAATAAAATATGAGCGTCATTAATCAACCTGCGGCCGCTAACGTTGTACATGACTCGCGTGTCCTCGCCAGACACTTTTGCGGGGACATTTGTCCACTTTTTTGAGATGCTTTTGTGATTTATGGCCATATTTGTGTCGTCAAAGTCGTTGTAGTTGCTCAGGTACTCCCAAATCTTTTAATAGCACACGGCTAGCTAGCTAGCTTGACACGTACATGTATCTTTGACTCATTGTATCGCAGTTTTGATCTTTTTTTGTGGTATTTGCTCTTGACGTTTAAAAACAAGGTCGTAAATCTAATGTTTCATTTATATAAAAGTTTGCTGTGGCGTTCAAATTTGAGTAAAGTGGATTAGCAACTCATTACAGGGAAAAATGTTTCCAGCCATCTGCTCATTATATTATAAGTCTTAACAGATGTACTGTATTTTCTCGCATATAAGCCTTATATGTAATTTTTTTTAAAAATGATGACTGAATCAAGGGTGCGGCTTATATGCGCACAAGACTTACAGCGTTGCTATACTCTTTTTCACCAGTAGATGTCGGAAACATGATATTTACTATTTGTTGGTTATTTTCTGTTTTGCAGTAAGAAAACAAGCATTAATGGATGATTTAATTCCTTATATTGACCCTAATAATGTTATTTTGATTCATCTAGTATCTTAGAAATACCACGTGTGATGATTTTTCTCAAGATTCTCCCTTCCAAGTAACATTTGTACTCCTTATTATATAAAACTAAAATTAAAAAAATAATATGGGGTGAAAAATATGAATCACAGGATGGCTTATATGTAAGAAATTGTAAAATTCAACGATTTTAAGGCATTTTTAAGGGTGCGACTTATATACGGGGCGGCTTATATGCGAGAAAATACGGCATCTAGTATTGCCTTAATGACTTTAATGAAATTTCCATTCATAATTATATTGTTAAGAGGGCAAACAAGTTTTGATTTTAAGCAAACAACAATTATGAGCATGATCAGATCATCTTAAGATAAAGTGTATAAAAAAAGTCAACTAAGAAACAACTAATTCTGGGAGAAAAGAATGTCAAAAAATAAAACCCACTTCTTTAACATCGACTTTTACATTTTTAAAGTGAAAGAAGCAAAAAATAGGCAAGCTTTTCTCTCTAATGAACAAAAATCAGCTCATTTGAATGAACAGTAAAGGGCGCTTGATTGCAACTACGCACTTTTGTCTAGGAGACTTTTGTCTATTGTCAAGGGACGCATTAACGCACAAAAAAACGCTTGTCATGTACACAACGTGCTTTTGTTCCATTCATGAATCCAATGACTTTTTTATTCCAACAAAGTGGCCTTCTTTGGAGAAACAAACTTGCTTTGTGTCCTTTTGCCACACGTTTTGGCGTCCAGGCCGGCCGGCGTGCGTACGTACGTATTTGGCGTGGGTCAAATGGGGTCACCCCAAAGAAAAATTAAGTTTGGGGCGTGGCTTTTGTCTCTTGAAGAACAACATTTTCATTGAGCACTTTGATACTAGTACGAAAACATCTCTATCACGTTTCGCTAATTTAGCCACTTTTTTAAAACTTCATTTTTATTTTTTAGTAGTCTATTGGAATCCGACAGTCGTCTCTGTCCATCGTAAAAAGAATTCAACTCTCTATGTCGCACGGTGTGGACAAACGTAGCGAGGGAATCTTAACATACACACAAAAATCACGCTTTATATGGTTTAGAGATCATTTTTTAGGACTATGTATTTATTTAGGTGTGTACTGAAACTTTAGAACATTTTGTACTTATAGAACCACAAAAAAATGCACATTTTTTTACAAGGAATTTAACGTCAGTCTAGGCATTGCAAATTTTGATTTTGCACTTAAAGACGGACTGTGGCGGCTACCTCACGCGCTGCTAAACCACTTCATTTTTTTATTGCATATAAATCTTTTTTATGACTTGTGTGTAAGCAGAAATTTGATTTGCTAAAATATTACTGCAGTTTAAACATTTCTTACAATGGTTATTTCACAACTTTCCAGGAACTGTGGCATACATTGCAAAAAATGAATTTTGGACTCTTTATTAAACAAAAAAAAGCATTCAATTCAATTTAATTAACCAATTTTTAATGTGTGAAGAATCTTAGAACAACAAAAAATAAGCATAACAATACTAAATATGCTCATTAATCAGTTTCTCTTTATGTTAGCCAAATAGTTTTTGGATACAATTTTGGATTCAACTTGAATAAAGTTGAATCTAATATGATATAAAAGAGGAATGAGTAGAAATATTCTTTTTAATGTTTAGAAAGAATTATCATTTAATCAATAACAGTGAGTCATTATATGCAATTATACAAAAAAACTTGTTTGGTCTTTTTAACTATGTTTGCTAGTGCTTGGTAAAATAGCGCAAAATTAGTATTAAAAATTAAGGATAGAAAAAACAACAAAAAGAATAAAAAGTGTATTAAAAAATTAAAAAAATACAAAATCACGCTATGGATAAATAACACATTAGAAACCACTCAAATGTTTAAAAAAGTGTTTAAAAAAATCCCAATGTAGTTGGAAAAAAAGCACTAGTTTTGGTCTCAGGAGACGTTGAGAAGTTTCCGCAAGGTCCTGGCCAGCGGTGGCGCCCTCTCTTCGGGTTTCCTGTCCGGTATCATGGTGGCGCTCCTCACGGCGCCCATCTTTAAACGGGGTCTCTTCTCTCTGACAGAACCAAGCCCCTCGGCCGTCACGTTCCTGCAAAAGTCCACCCGGAGCTCCTCCAGGCCGGCGCCGCCGCCGGACGCCACCGCGTCCAGGACGCGGTCGGTGATGCGGACGCAGTTCTCCAAGTGGAGTTGACGCAAGCGCCCGCATTGGTCCAACAGGAGGAGAACGTCTTGGTCCGTCAGGTGTCCGCAGCCGGACAGCTTCAAGGTGAGGAGGTTGGGGCACCTGCCACGTACACATCGTCACAAAATGGAAGCGTTAAGGCGGAGCCTTTTCCTCTCTTGTGGTCGGCCCATCCAATTACAGCCGTCGTCGCCATTTTGGATCAAATTTAACCTCATCTTTGAGAATTTTTTAGGCCAAGGGTGTCCAACTCGGGTTGGTTCGCGGGCCGCGTTAACGTCAACTTGATTTTATGTGTGGAGGACCATTTTAGATAAAATATTTAGATTTTTTGCATAAAGGCATTAAAAGAACTGGATTAAAAGCCCTGAATATTCCGTTTTCTAATAGATCTAAAACAATGTTTATTTGAGATTTTTTATATATATTTTTTAGATTTTACAAAATGATTTTTGAACTAAAAACACTGAAAAATTGATTTAAAATTATATTTATGGATTAAAAGTGGATGAAAAGCCCATAATATTTCGTTTTTTATAGATCTTTATTTTAGCTTTTTTAAAATATATTTTTAGATTTTACAAAATGATTTTTGACCTAAAAACACAGAAAATTGATTAAAAATTACATTTCTGGATTAAAATAAGTGGATTAAAAGCCCTGAATACTCATTTTTTTATAGATCTAAAACAATGTTTATTTTAGCTTTTTATATATAAATATTTAGATTTTACAAAATGATTTTTGAACTAAAAACACAAAAAAATGGATAAAAAAAATCAGTTATTGCTTTAAAAGTGGGAAAATCAGTAATATACATCTATACTTTTAATTTTAATTTGATTCTAAAACAACGTTATGATTGACTTTCTTGGGCCTTACAAAATGATGCGGCCGGGCCACATTTGGCCCCTGGGCCACCACTTTGACACGTGCTCTAACCCAAAAAATAATGAATAATAAGCCTGTCCTTCACAATGTGTCCTCCCAAGGACGACGCAAAAAAAAAAAAAAGACTTTTTTGGGAAGACGCAACAATAAGCGGATGTGTGATGATGCATCCACCGACCGCTTTTGCTCTTTTAGTCCAAGGAATTTGATGTTTAAAAGCATGATGGTGGCCACGCGAGGAACGTTGATGTTCCGTAATGCAGCTTACGTAAAGACTTACATAATGTTGGCGTCGGGCCACACGGGATGGGAGGAGGGAGGGAGGGAGGGAAACATATTCCAACAGAGGGAGCGTCCTGTCCCAGTAACCTCGGCCCGCCTGCGCGTCCACGTGCCAGCCACGTTAGCGGCGTGCCAGCCCGTCGCTAACGTTTAGCGCCATGCGTTCTGACAAAAGACAGGCGGACGGGTACCCAGTCAGCCAGCCAGCCAGTCAGCCAGCGTGTCTTAAAGTTATGTAACGGCGGCGGCCTCCCTCCCTGGCGGTGGTAACTCCCTTTTTTGAAATTTACGAGCATGCCGATTTCTTTTTCTTTCTTTTGGAGATTAAAGGAACACGGGTTTGGAGGGGGGGGGGTTAATGTTTTGGGCCGCATTCCAAAAGGAAGCGCACCTTTTTAGGCTGGAAATGAACACCTTCAGACATTGATTGGTTGTTTAAACAAGCAAGGAATAGATTCATCCGTTCACAAGAAAGACAAGGGGAGGGTCTTTATTAATATAAGTTTTTTTTTTAAATATATGATTTAGTTTTTTGAAATTTTGGAGCGTATTTTCTGGAATATAAGACGCATTTTTGGGAGACTCAAGTGCTATTAGTTTTCAAAGTTGTGGTTTCTTTTGTTTAAAAATATTTTATTTTTATAAAGTTTAGTTAAAAAAATATTTGATGAGGAGGTATTTGAAACATTTTAAAACTTGGACAGTATTTTCTGGACTATAAGACACATTTTTGTCATTTATTTTTAGCTTAAGTGCGTTTATTTTTCAAAATTCTAGGTTTCTTTTGTTAAAAAATATTTTTAAAAATTAAAATGTAGTTAAAAAATATTTGATGATGAGTTATTTGAAACGTTTCAAAACTTGGACCGTATTTTCTGGACTATAAGTCGCTTTTTTTGGCTCAAGTGCAACTTGTTTATTTTTCCTCAGGTTTTCTTTTTTGGTTACTATGGTTATGTGGAAAAAGTGTCATGTTTAAAAGACGACTATTTGGCCACGTGTTCTCAATTTTATGTTTGCAACTTTAACAGATGTTGTTTTCTGATAACACGAAAAATGGCCCTCCCAAAAATGCGATTTCTACTCCAGTGGGGCATTTTTGCAGCTTCATTTCCTATTCTTTTACCTGATATTTTAGACAAAATGGACTACCCACGTTCCCGTGTTTGCGTGTACGTATTTCTCTCTTCTAAAGACGTCCACAGCTGTATTTTAGGACATGTTTTTATCTCATCTTTTCCCTAAAAAAAATAATGAAACACGATCATTTATGGCCGGCCGTCACCGCAGAAACGGGGAAATAATGGAGATCCGCCGCAGACGCGTTTTACGGCTTTTTCCAGCAGAAAGCGCTAGACGGACGTCCCAAGATGACTCCCACCCAAGGAAAAGGGCAAGCCAGGACAGGACGTCTTGCAAATGTCCCTTCCCCCCGACGGCCACAAAGAGTCGATTGAAGACTCCACCTGCGAGTCCGGAAGGGGCGGGGCCGAGGTCCTATCAGACCAGAGACCCCCCCCCCCCTCCCTCTGGGACTCAATCCCCCCTTTATAACCCACACAGGCATTCCTCGGCATTTTGGGGACGGGTTTATCACAGGGAGCCTCCGAGGAGTCAAAACGACAACCTAGGAAACCGGTGTCAAAGTGGCGGCCCGGGGGCCAAATGTGGCCCACCGCATCATTTTGTGCGGCCCAACAAAGTCAATCATAAATTTCTGTTTTAGGATCAAATTCAAATGAAGAGTATAGATGGATATTATATTTCCTGATTTTCCCCTTTTAAATAAAATAATTGTCATTTTTAAATCATTTTCTCAGTTTTTAGTTTAAAAATAATTTTGTAAAATTTAAAAATATATTTTTTTAAAAAAGCTAAAAAAGTTGTTTTAGATCTATCAAAAACTGAATATTCAGGGGTTTTAATCCACTTCTTTTAATCCCTAAATGTAATTTTTAATCAATTTTTCTTTGTTTTTAGTTCAAAAATAATTTTGTAAAATCTAAAAATATATTTTAAAAAAGCTAAAATAAACATTGTTTTAGATCTATAAAAAAAACTGAATATTCAGGGATTTTAATCCATTTATAAAAAAATTAAAATATCAAAATATTCTGTCTAAACTGGTCCACATGAAATGGAGTTGACGTTAAAGCGGCCCAAAGCGAAGCAACCCGAGTTTGATACCCTTGACATAGGCCGTTTGCCCACTGGGATTTCAACACACGCTAGGTCATTGATGCGAGACGCCTCTCCCCCCTGGATGCAATACCGTCTCTCGCCTGCGTTGGTCCCGCAGCTGTGTCACTTGTCTGGTGCACAAATCGTTAGTTCTCCCCGAGCCAAGTCTGACAGGTTTTTCTTTCTTTCTTTCTTTCTTTCTTTTTCTTTTGATTTGAAAAGCGACGAAAGGCGAGCGTTCCCACATGAGTCACACATGGCAAGGTAATGACAGGTCTCCACGCTGTCATTTTCATCCAATTACAAGTTGCTTTTTAAATGTCCACGTGTACACGCCAATGTTAATTATTTTGTCCCTCGCCAACAAAAGGAAAAGTCAAGGCTTCCACATGACGTTCTTCCCTTTAAAAAAAACCAAAACAAGTCGATTAATTAAGTTAGCCCGATTGCCGACTCTTACTACTGGGATAGGCTCCAGCACCCTCGCGACCCTTGTGAGGATAAAGCACTTTAAAAAATGAATGAAAGGTATTTTCCAAATGGATTTATTTAGCATCTGAAAATGAGTTCATGAGCTCCCTTTTTAAAATAAAAATTGACTTTAGCAACAATAACGGATCTGGCTTGCGTCTTGTTTAGGACTTTGTCAAAATGTATGGCCCTGGTGTCAAAGTGGCGGCCCGCGGGCCAAATCTGGCCCGCCCAGGCATTTTGAGTGGCCCGGTAAAGTCAATCATGAGTGCCGAATTTCTGTTTTAGGGTCAAATTAAAATAAAAAGTATAGATGTATATTACATTTCCTGTTTTACCCCCTTTTAAATCCATCATTGTCATTTTTTAATCCATTGTTGTGTTTTTACGTCAAAAATATTTTTGTAAAATCTAATAATATAAAAAAAGCTAAAATTAGATCAATAAAAATGGTATAAATTTATATTATATTTCCTCATTTTCCCCTTTTAAATCAATAATCAGTCATTTTTTAATCGTTTTTTTCTGTTTTGAGTTCAAAAATCATTCTGTAAAATCTAAATATATAAAAATATTTTCTGTTTTCCACTTTAATTTGGAACATAATGATTATTAAAAAAAATACTTTACTAAGAAAAAATCTAAAATAAACATTGTTTTAGATCTATAAAAAGTGGAATATTCAGGGCTTTTAATCCAGTTCTTTTAATCCATTTATTTAAAAAAAATCTAAATATTCTATCTAAAATGTTCCAGCCCACATAAAACCAAGTTGCGTTAAAGCGGCCTGCGACCAACCCGAGTCTGACCCCTTTGCTTTATGGCGACCAATCAAAGAATGAACCCGCCAGCTTGACCTTTTAAGTTAGCCGCAGACTAATTTCCTTACATTTTCCCCCCAGACAGACGATAAGACAACACCGACCACTCACTCACGTGCGATGGACGCTGGCCAGGAAGTCAGCGACCAGCGTGTGATGCCTGGCGCAAATGTCCCTCTGAAAGGAACTCTTGGACCAGTCCTCCACGTTGCAGACCTGCAGGACCCGGCTGGAGTACCAGCAGATGGACAGGTGACGTAGCGACGGCCCCAACACAAAGTTGTCCCTCCTTAAGCTGCGACAGCGAACTGAAACGCAGCAGACGCCACAAACGGGGGTCCAGATAGACGTCCCGCAACGCCGCGCAGGTCAGGGACAAACTCTTGCGGCTGTCCTTATCCAGGAAGGAGAAAAGGTGCAGGAGACACTGGTGGTTGAGCCCGAGGAGATCCATGGCGTGCCGTTCCCGTCCGAATTGTGCGGCCTAGATACGCGATACGTCTTGAGGGCTGCTGGAGGCCTTGCACATATAAGGTAACGGACGGGAGGCTATTTTGGGACGGCGACCAGTCGGGGCCAGGCGCTCCCTTTTCCATCTGTCGTCCGTTTTCGACAGGCGCTCGCTGGCCCGCTTGTTTGGCGGCCCCCCGGGACCCGACAAGTGTTGACACTACTCACCAAACAGTGACAAGTTAGTACCCACACACACACTTTTAAATGAAATTTAATACGCAACCCATATTATAGTTTGTGTCTTGACGGATTGGTTTTTAATAAGTTTTTTTTAGGTCGTTTTGTCATCAGGCATGTTGTTAGGCAACAAAAAGACCTAAAAAAAACCACAATTTTCTGTTGTAAATTTTTTAAATGTATTTTTTTATTCTATTTATTTTTTAATTATATTTATTTATTTATTAATGTATTTATGACCTATTTATTGACGTATTCGTCCAATACATTTAGACCAAGGGTGTCAGACTGGGGTTGGTTCAAGTGGGCGGAGCATTTTAGATAGAATATTTAGATTTTTTTAATATATAAATGGATTAAAGGAGCAGGAATAAAAGCCCTGAATATTCCATTTTTTATAGATCTAAAACAATGTTTATTTTAGATTTTTTTAAATATATTTTTAGATTTTACAAAATTATTTTTGAACTAAAAACTGAAAAAAATGGATTAAAAAATGACCATAATTGATTAAAAAGGGGAAAATTAGGAAATGTAATATACATCTATACTCTACATTTGAATTGGATCCTAAAACAGAAAGTCGCCACTCATCATTGACTTTCCCGGGCCGCACAAAATGATGCGGCGGGCCAGATTTGGCCCCCCGGGCCGCCACTTTGACACCAGTGATTTAGACTAAGAAGCCTGACATGGACCGATTTATATGGATATTATTGTGACGTCCAATACGTTTACTAGAGTAGAAGAAGGTGGCAGGAAATAGGTTGGAATTGATTAAGCATAAGCAGAATTGGATTAGAATTGATTGTTTTATTGACGGCCAAAGAGTGGAAGATGATCAAGCTAATGAAGTCATTTGTTAAATATCCCAGTTGGCATAATTATTTGTGGGAAAATGCCGTTTCCTCGAAGCCAAAGCCGCTGCACGAAAACAAGTGAAAAGAACATGTGATAGAAAACGACAAAATAAAAACGATTCCTGTGAAACCGGAGCAAAATGTGCAAATGTGACCGTGTGTTCAAGTGCACTCCTGGAAATGGGAGACAGGGAAACAGCGAGAGTACAGTACAGTAGAGTACAACCTGACCCATTTCATTTTACCCCAACTTCCTTGTTTTTGTACTATTAGCCTTACGAAAAAGACAAACAAATCAACGTGAATGAATGCCACTTGCTGTTACTCATCATTTTCTTCAAAGGGAAACCAGGTGGAGAACACGCTAATTCACTGGTGTCAAAGTGGCGGCCCGGGGGCCAAATGTGGCCCGCCGCGTCATTTTGTGCGGTCCGAGAAGGTCAATCATGACTTTCTATTTTAGGATCAAATTCAAATAGAATATAGATATATATTGACTTTACAGATTTCCCCCCTTTTAAATCAATCATTGTAATTTTTTTAATCCATTTTTTATGTTTTTAGTTCAAGAATCATATTGTAATATCTAAAAATATATAAAAAAAATAAACATTATTTTAGATGTATATAAATAGAATAATCAGGGCTTTTAATCCAGTTTTTGAATCCATTTATAAGAAAAAAATCTAAATATTATATTAAAAATTGGGTAATTTCCTGATTTTCCCCCTTTTAAATCAATAATTGTAATTTTTTAACCCATTTTTTCTGTGTTTTTATTTCAAAAATCATTTTGTAAAATCTAAATATACATTTTAAAAAAATTCTAAAATAACCATTGTTTTAGATCTATAAAAAACTGAATATTTAGGGCTTTTAATCCAGTTCTTTTAATTCATTTATAAATAAAAAAATCTAAATATTCTATCTAAAATGGTCCGGCCCATATGAAATGAAGTTGACGTTAATGTGCCCCACGAAGCAACCCAAGTCCACCCTGCCAATCATTTCCCTTTCGACGTTACCAGAAAGAAAAAAAAGGAAGAAAAGGGGACATTGTGAAATAGCATTGCCGGAAAACATTATGTACGCTGACTCACGGTGCCACCATGTCCTTTTCCCAGCGGAGGGGGGGGGGGGGGGGGGGGGGGGGGGGGGCAGAAGGAAAAAAAAAAAAATGATAGTTGGGAGCGAGTTCATGACGGCTCGGCGTATAACGTCACTGCCTCAGAAAAAAAGAAAAAAAACACGTTTCATGGGAGTGAGTGGCGAGCCACGTGCGGGCGGTGAGCGGCGTCCTCTTGTTTTAAGCGACAACAAAAAAAGCAAAGCACTGAATCATTTTGTGTACGAGAGCTGCGTTGCGTTTTGTGAGTGGGACAGACAACAAAGGCTCGTCACTAGGCCACCTTCCTTCCTTCCATGTTGCTCTTGAATAATCAGACGGTGGCGGCGGCTTGAAAAGACCTCAAAACAAGCTCCTTCATTACAAAGTATAATGAAGGAAAGCGCATCAGGTTTTGTGTATCAATGGCGGATAGATAGATGTGTCATTTGCACAAGCTGTTGTTTTACCCTGTTCTTAATATATCTGATTTTCTGGCATATTAGTCGCATTCGAGTATAAGCCGTACTCTTCAAATTGTTGAATTGGACCATTTCTCTTGTATAAGATGCCCCCTGATTCATATCTTTCATTGCAGATGCTGTTTTGGTGATTATTTATGGATTAAAATTCTGAAAAAGTGATGCTTGCATGTGGACGAATTCAAAAAGGAGGTCAAGTGAGCGGTACAACCAGGAAATGTGTCCGTAGCAGGCTGGTTTTTCATCTAAAGGTAAGATGGGTTGTTTTCACCTTTTTGTGCAAAATGTGGTTTATTTTTTATTTTATTTCATTCATAGACATCAAAATTAATTTTATTTAGCATTTTATCTTTTTTCTATCTCGAAATATAATAATATAATATATGTATTAGCTATTTTTTGCGTTATGGAGTTTTGTGCATGTCAAGTCTAACTTGTGCAGGTATAAGCCCCACCCCTTGATTTAATCATCCATTTTTTGAGCGACAAATATGGCAAAAATGCGACATAATACGATAACTTAAAACAAAAAGGGCTAATCATAGACATTTAACTTCTCTAAGAAAGTTATATAATTTCCTAGTCCATTTTCTTTATAAACATAACTAGTGCAAAATAGAACATGAAGAGATCTGGAAAAACATGAAAATATGTATTGTCCCTTTATTAAATAGTTTTATTTGAGTGAATAATTGAAAAGTAAGAATAATGAATCCTGTCTTATTGTCAGTGATTCTTTAAAGTGGGCTCATTACTTATGCACCATGATTAGAAATGTTGTTTACAAATGCTTTTCCTCTCAATGACCCAAAAAAATGTGGTTGACAATGTCGTATACCATTTTGAGTCAAAACTAAATATATTTTGCTCGCCGAGAGAGCTTTTGTCAGTCATGAAAACAATTGGAATTATAAAATACAGGACTTTTTCCAACGTCTGGGCTCCCCAGTACACTAAACATGGTAAAACCAGTAAGAACTGTCAATTTTTGAGGTTCTGAGCAGGTAGAACACCAACCCGCATCACAATATGGCAACCCCAATCCACGATGGTAGTGTCTGATTTCAAGTTTGGACCAAGTGCCGTTTTCCAAGGCTAAAATATTCCGTCAAACGCACAAATTTGGATTAAAAATCCACTGGACGGATGCAAAAACGCCATCCTATCGGACGAGCGTTCACCATACGATGATTGAATACAAATTCTATGGGGGATTCACCACGTCGTAGTTTAATCGGCACCCCCGCATGCGGACCCTCGGGCCGCCCTCGCCCTATCCACGTCCGTGTTTGGTGACGACGGATTGCCACTAGGGCGCTGTTTGCATAACGTGTCCACCTGTGCAGAAGGCTCGTCCGATGGCGCCACCTGCTGGCTTCTCTCGGCGTAGAAGAGGATGTATGCCTTGGCCTTCCTGAGCGTTTCCTCGCTGGCCAGCGTCACTGTGCTGTCGTTGAAATGGTACCAGCGCCCCTCGTGGCTACCGTACGCCGTGTAGTGTCCCGAGCCCACCCTGAGGACACATAAACAGAGACACTTTAGGACAAGTCCAGCCAAAGACCACCCCAAGATCCTCACAAAAGGTGCTAAAGATTAACTTTGGACACCCTAAATCAGTGGCCACCCAATTAAATAACAACTAATACATCGTAGCTAGGGGCAATTTAGCATAATATTAGCTTAGCATGCTTGTTTTTGGCCATGTGGGTGGAAACTGGAGTACCTGGAGAAAACCCACTTGAGCTTGTAGGGAGAACATTCAGATTACATACAGTGAGGATACACCTGGAGATCGAACCCTCGACCTCAGAACCCCGAGGCCAACATGCTAACCGCTATCTTGCGGTCCGTTTGGTCTTTTACATTGAAGTTCTACTCTAACGCAAGTTGTTGAAAGGGTGAACAAGATTTTGGTTGAATTTACTGTGAAGATTGTTAATTTGTGACTTATTGAAGTTAAGAAATGTATTGGTATATTTCTTGTACTCACCCAGATCCATGATGCACCACAATGGCGACCAGGTCATACGAATAGCTCCCCGCTAACAAACTGTCCGGCTGAAAACACAAAAGCAACGTTATGTGTGAGTTTATTATTTTTTTTCCCTTTTCTCTTTTTATGCCAACAAACTATAAGATTTTTAGAATAGTACAATTTCCGACTTTCTTACTGTGTACTAGTTTCGGTTGTTATTTTTATTCTGTATTAAAACACATTCCAATTCATCAGTGCCCATTAAAAATAAACAATAAATATTATATTTAAAAAAGAATTTGGCATATTGTATTTTTTATATTACTTCTGACATAATGTGTGGCTCTTTAACTCCGAAAGTTTTAACATTTTTGGCTCTTGTTTGCCAACCCTTACGATGACAAATATTGTAGAGTAGCGCCCTCTATAGTCTGTTACTCACTTATACAAGCGTCGAACTGAATTATTTTTGTGAAAGTTTAACTTTTAATGCAGTCCTAGTAACTATAAACCACATACCCGTTAACTTAAATTCTTTCCCTGTATTTTAAACGGTTTTTTGATCGTTTCAAATTGTGTACACTGTAAAACAACTTAAACAGGACTATTTGTACATTTTTTAATTGTTTAATAAGGGAAATTGCAATCATTAATAAGGGGAGCCATCTTAAAGAAATATTATTACGTATTACTTACATTATTGAATTTCATTAGTTTGTGTTATTTTAATCTCGTAATTTGTTTTAATGTTTGCAAGTAACCAAAACAATGTGGCTCCCGAGCCACCTTCGGCTTTATAGTCTTTTTTTCTCAACGGACTACTATTAATTTAAAAAATAATAATAATAATAATAAAGACGATTTAGGAGCTTACCTCAAGTAAAAAGCCCTTCATGTCCAAGTCTTTAAGTGGAAATTCGACGTAGGTATCCACTTTATTCCTCAAAAAAGCCGTCCAGTGGAACCTTTTCAAGTGAAGGCACAAAACCTGCGTTTACATAAAGAGGGGAGCAATTAGCCCGTACTTTTTTTTATAAATGGCGGCTTTTTTTCGCAATAAGAACGTCAACTTTTCTTTATTTTTTACCTTTGGAAGTTTTTGGACCCAAAACTTTTTGGTGGATTTCTGCCGTTTTTTGCACTTGTGGCAATAGTACAGCTCCGTTTCGTCCAGCTCTTCCAGGTCCGTGAAGCTCCGTAAGCATTCTTTAAAAAATAAAGCGTTTAATTTTCCCTGAAAAATGCCCCGAGTGTCCTTGAACTCACCACGCAAGGTGCAGGTGGGACCCGGATCTTGGTCTTTAGTCCTCTTTTGTCTAAAGCGACTGGGAATGTCCAGCGAAAGATCTGACGGAAGGAAAACAAGGCCATGGTTAGCAGGCGGACGATGATTACGAGGCTTTTTTGGGGAAAGACTCACCCAGGAAAGGGTCGAGTTTGCGAGATTCCGTGCCGCAGATCAGGCAGTTGACTTCGTTGCGAAGGATGCCGCCGAAAATAGACGTGACCACGCTGGGAGTGCCGTTCCTGTAGGGGGCGAGAGCGAGCAGACGGGATTATAAAGTGGCGGCGGGTGGAATTACGCACGGCGCAATTATTTAGATTCAATTATACGGTCAACCCGGAAATCGACGATTGTCATAATCACGTTAAAAATTCTTATGACCAGATTAATACGGAACGATTATGTGGTTAAAATCAAAATTGGACAAACGGACCTAATCAGAGGTTGCCAGGTTGAAATCGTAAAACGGACATTTTGTTGCTTATATTCTTGTAACTTGACACATTAAGTCTAGATTAGCACAAAACTATCCTTTGTGTAATGTTAGGATTTGAAATATTGAGTAAAAAATAAAATTTAAAAAAGGTCAAAAGGTCATTGTTACGATACCCAAGTTGTTTTCTTGTTTTTATGTGATTTGACTTTAAATTGAATTTAATAATTTTGTCATTAAACATACATAGCGAAAGTTGTTTGGATTCACTTGGCTTCAAATTTTGTCAACGTTGCTTTTCTGCGTAATATTCCAAGTCATTAAGTAACATTACCATATTTTCACGTATATAAGGCGCGCCGTCAATGAATGACATTTTAAAAAAAATCCAAAAATAAAGCACACTGGATTATAAGATGTCCTATCTATTTTGGAGACTTTTAAATGCGCCTTATCGTCGTGAAAATACAGTAAGTTACTTATTTTTAGGGTTTTTTTGCGACAAAAACGGCGTATATGTAAGAAAATGAGAAGATTCTCAGCTGTTTATGTGCCTTGAGATAATTTTTAAGTCAAAAAGTGAGCCACCCGCAGGTCGAAAAAAGTTCGGAAAGAGTGCTAATATCGCAGTAAAACCCCTATTTTTCTTGCAAAAAGAAGAGCACAACTATTTTCAACTTACGAGTAGCCGCCGGCATCGGCGGTGGAGAGTCGCGAGCCTTCCCCGGGCGAGCCGGGCGATGTGGGCTCTTTTTCCCCATTGTGGCCGGGCTGGAGTTCTCTGTGCAGATGGTCCAACAGGTAGCGCATGAACTCGTGGGCGTCTTGTTGTTGATAACCTCTGGAAATACACCAGCATAAAAATGTTTATCCCCCTTTCATCAAAGTCAAGAAAACTCATTTAGACGTACCTGAAGCTGGGCATGATTTTCCACACAGCGTAAAACAACGAGTCGGGACTGAAGGCGCTCTGGTTCCCCTGCCACAAGGACGAGAAGGTCTTTCTCAGCTCTTCGACCAGCGACCTGTCGGACAGAAGATGACATGTCATTCGGCCGTCGACCGCTAGGGGCGTTGAAACCGTTCAGAAGATTTGAAGGATTTGGAGGAGGACAAGCCCAAAGTTTACTGGTAGTAGCGGCGCTAGGCTAAAGACTCCTCCCCCCAAACAGGACTAAAAATGAAAAATCTTACATATCGATAGATTTATATGTTCATTCGTGTGTGTGTGGTCCCTTTTGTTAAATAAATATAAAATCAAAGTCAAACTTACACAGTGGTGTCCCCTTGGCTGCGAGTGTGGTACGTCCTCCTCCCGGCTGTCTTGCCGCTCCGTAGCGCCACTGCTGGCAAGCCCTTGAAATAGCAGCTGAACTGCTCGATGTTGCTGTGAAAAAAAGAGTGAAATATGCCAATAAATCTGCTTCTCGTGGCAACAACTGCTGTTTTTTGTCCCTTTGTTATGAAGTGGACATTTGAAAAAGACTCACCTGAGCGACTGTAGAATGGCATTCATGAAACAGGTGTTTCCAAGGTTACGCAGGCCAGTGGCACCCAAAGCGGCCCCTTCCTAACAAACAAGGAAATGGGCAAAATGAACCCCAAGTACCAGTAAATATTACACCGTAAAGTTGTCATGACACACGAAAAAAAGCCAATTCAAAAATCAAGCGTTGTGGTGAGAAATGTTAATAAGAATATTGAATTTTGGGACAAAGACAATAATAATACTATGTTCAAACTGAAATAGCTTTTTTATGTTCCCAAAATTGACTCTTTAACTATCTATGCCAGTCACTTTACTCAAGGAAACTATTTAAAATTTATCATATTATCCTTTTGGTATTTACCTTTTAAGTTTGTGCATGCTTGTTATTCATTTCATGACATAATACTTTTTTTTATAATTTTTGTCTCTTTCTAATCTTTCAGACAATATTGGGACATTTAAAAAGCTTGAGTTGGCAGTTTTTTTGAGGACCCTGGAACGAATGACGGGATTTTACATATAAAGTACTGATCTGCTTACGAAATATTCAAGTTAGGAGTCTGGAGCCAAGTAAGTAGAGATATGACTGTAATATTGGTATGATGTGTAGATTGGATGGCTTACATTGTCTTTTGACGTTTTTTTGTCTGTATCTTGACCATCTTGAAACTTTCTTTTTCTTGGTCTGTCACCAATCAAGGCTGAGCTTTGTGAAGGAAGAAAAAAAAGTATAATTTATGCAGCTGGAGTATCTTTTTTAGAGATATATAATAATATACTTACTTTTCTAAGCTCTGGAGGTGTTCTCGCACTTTTTGCACAAGCCCATGTTTGGTGTCATTGACCACAAATTCATCACATCTGTAACTATACAATCTGGATCAGAGACTATATTCTCCAAAAAGAAAATACTTAGACAGCAGGCTTTTTTAGTTTTAGGTTGAGATTTGGAGACTGACCAAAAAAGACTGTAGTTTCCAGAATCCATGCAAACTGAATGTTGTTGACATTTGTCCTTCTCCGCTTTGTCGGCCTTCCTTTGGCTGCTGTTGGACACTTGGCTGTCTTCAAAGTGCTTTTTTGCATGGCCATTCACATATCTAGGGAACCATACAAAAAGCCATTTGGGAAAAATTGCTGTTCTCTCATTAAAAATAAATAAATTAAATACGTAGTCCGGTCAGGTTCTGAATAATCCTAAAATAAGACATTCTAATAGTATAAATTGTGAAGGAGTTCATTTCCATTGGCAAAAACGATTACATTTTTTTTCACTCAAAAATTCTGAAAATCAATGCACACTAAAGTTATTAACGTTTTTTTTTTGCCCAAATTAGACCAGATATTGATAAAAAAAAAACATTCTCATTCAATTCCAAAATTAAATAAGGGTGAAAAATGACCAAAAATCTAAATACGTGATCCCAAATGTACAGGAAGTGACTCAAACGTGCAGGAAGTGACGTCAAATCAACTCTTCTGCTAACATTGACAATAGTGGACATCTAATTCATTTTATCAGGGAGGACTGGCTGAGAAATGCTCATTTCCCACTGCCACAAATTGAAACAAACTAGCAAATGACCAAAAAAAATCTATAGAATGTGACCAAAAGAAGAGCAAAGCATTTTCTCCCAAAAATGACACTTTCTAGTTTATTAATAGCATGATGCAATTGGGACTTTGAGGCTCTGTTTGAGACTTTTAAAAAGAACTTACCTTCCACAGTGGACCACTAGACAGGTCAGACAGAGCCAGGGACTTTTATTCGATCGACAAACTGGAAAAAATAGATATATTTTCACTTTATATCCGAGGTATTGGAGTGCTACCTTGAAAATATAAAGCCGGTTGCTTAGGAGTCACTTACCGCTACAGCACCAGGACGAAGGAGCACCGTTAGGCAGCCGCGGGTCGCCAGCACCAAGAAAGCTCACGTTGGAGCTCAAATGGGGACATTCCATCTTTTTCAAGCCCCGACTCGATAAAGTAGTAAAACGGACACAACGACGGTTGCAGAGAAGCTGGCTTGACAATAGTTGGGCAATTTTCCTAAACTAGCTTAGCTTGCTTTTAGCAGCCCCCGGTCAAGGCACGTCTTTTTCCTCTTCCTTTTGAGCGACAAGACGTTGTTTTCGAGGGGGTGGAACAAGTGACGCGAATTACCCAAAACGTTTCCCACTCACGCATTTCGCAAGGGAGAAAAATATAAACGTAGTTAGGGGTGAATAACACATTTGGTAACAGAAAGCGGTCGCCCCACACAAATGGAAAGAAACCGAGGAAGTGACGCAGTTTCGCCGGCTGCTACACGAAAGCCGGTGATTGACGATGAAACAAAGATAAACATAAATAAAACTAAATAAAAAGTGAAAAAAAATTCATGCTAATGTGTTTGCTTTCACTTCAAGCGCTGGACATTTAAAACTTTTTTTGTTCGTACGTATCTAAAAATAAAATAAATAAATAAAATTCGAAGGCGGAAGTGCCACATCGCCACACGCATGCGCAATTACCCACAAAGTTAAAGACGACAGGAAGATGCGGGTTAATTATCTTGATTTTTTGACAAGCAACCAATTAATATACGTAATTGAGCCCTAATGTGTATATAGGTTTATAATTATGATACAAAATCAGCCTCCATCGAATGTTTTTCTAATGTTATAACTATTTTGCATAGGTCAGTCATTAAATTTAAAACAGTTAATTTTATTTGATTGGAAGTATTTTATTTTGAAAAGCCTGCATTGAAAAAGATTAAATGTTACAACATTCCAACACTTATTTACTGTGTTCTCTGGCTTCCCGTGTTTGAAAAAAGGAATACATACTAGCAACACATGTCACAGGTCAAAACGTGTACACACAAAAAAAAGTTCCATAATTATTTTTCAGATTACTGAATAAGTATACAACCAACCAAATAGAACACACCGTTAAAAAACTAAAAAGTAATTCTTATTACTGAATAACCAATGATCAACACGGCTGTTGCAAAATAGGTCAAAACACTTTACCCAACTGTGCATTAAACACAAAGTCAAAACAGCGTACAGTAGCAACATTAAAAATGTACACTCAAAGTGTTTTTTGTGGGCGTGTTAGGCCACTTCAAGAGGACCCCCCCTGAGAGGCACTCCAGTGTGTTCAGCCTCACTTTTAACAGCCATTTTTTGCTTTTTCCTAAGAGAAAGAACACAAAAATTGGTCAGAAACATAATGAAATCACATGTGGCGTATTTTCACGACTATAAGGTGCACATAAAAGTCTGAAATTTGCATGTAGCACCAAATTAGTGTGTTCGTCGTTGTACTATATTGATACTATTAGTGCAAAGTTATCACAGCCGTTAACCTGGGTGTATTGACAAAAGGACTATATATCCCAGCAGTCATTGCGCACCGGAAATAGCGTCTGGGGCTGCTTCTATAGCGCTAATACGCTTCCATATCCATAAATAATATATATATGACATGCCTGGTTGCGTCTAAAAGAAGTTTGAGTCCTTTGTGTGTGTCAAATACAGAAATAGCCCTCGTTATTGACACTGCGCCTTTAAATGCGATGCGCCGAATAGTCATGAAAATACAGTATTTTTCCCCATAAAAATGGTGTTCTTACTTAGATTGAACCGTCAAGACGATGATGGTTATGATGATGGTCAGGATGATGAGGCCAAGTAAAACTCCGCAGATTATTGCTGTGGAAAATCAACATTAAAATAAGTAAACGCAAGTAATTTCATGTTTGGGACTTTGACGGAATATTTTTCTACCAATTGGCGTATCTGGCTCGTCTTCCTCTTCTTCTTCTTCTCGGTCCGCTGAAAATTTATGTAAAACATCATCATTTTTTGTTTTTTTTTAATATTGAAGCATAAATATGTATTTTAGTGGAGGATTTCGGCTCACCCAAAACACCAGCGCACGTGGAATTGCAGGATTCGGGGTCAAAAAATCGATTTCCATTTCCATGGCAACCGCTCCAAAGGAATTTTTTGCATTTTCCAAAGACAGAATTGTAATAAAATCTCAAATGTGTTCCGCTACAATCGCCTTCTTGTTTCGGCAAAAAGCACATTTCAGTCGCTGAAAGGAGAAATTATGATAAATTATAAATATAATGATAATATATTCGAAAATGTTAAACGTTTGTAGCTTTTTTTAAAATTCCAATGTAGCTTGTTTTTTCACCACTTGGTGGCGCATTGCTTCCACAAGTGGGGGAAATTTTTTGGCAAAGACAGAAGGCCATAAACAATTTTTTTGTCTGAAATGTTATTTTTTAAGAGCCATAAAAGTCATAATACATGAAAAAGGGTGCACTTTTTTCCCCCAGTCATTTTACCACACCAAAAAGCCTCAGAATTGTACAATGACAGTATACATGCAGAAAGGTCTAATTAAAAAAATACATATATATAATGTATATATTAAAACAGCACTTTTTAATATATTATTATTCCGTTTTTTTATAGATCTAAAACAATCTTTATTTTAGCTTTTTTTTAAATATATTTTTAGATTTTACAAAATTATTTTTGAACTAAAAACAGAAAAATGGATTAAAAATGACAATTATTGATTGAAAAGGGGTAAAATCAGGAAATTTAATATACATCTATACTATTCATTTGAATTTGACCCTAAAATAGAAAGTCTGCACTCATGATTGACTTTCCCGGGCCGCACAAAATGATGCGGCGGACCACATTTGGCCCCCGGGCCGCCACTTTAACACCGGTCAGAGTTTTTTTTTTTACATGTGCCCTTAAAAGTAGATAGACTGTCATCTCACCATTTTGGGGATATGTTTTCTCAATTTGGCTGGAGCAATTCCTCATGCACTCGCGTTCATTTGTGAAGCGGTTGTCGTTTCCTCCTTGGCCTTTGTATACAAACGGGTTGCATTCATCTTGTTTCGCGTCGTAGTACAAAAAAATCATGAATTTCTCTCCTACGCCTTCATCCCCAGCTAACTGGCAAAATTCTGTCAAAAGATTAAAACAAAAAAAAAGATCCACCATTGTAATGTAGCAAGTGATGAAATAATAGTACAGGCTTGTAATATTTTACATGCTATAAATGTTTAACCTCGTCACCTCTCCCTTTTTTATGGCGGCAATAAAAAAAACAGAACCTATGATACTACTTTCAAATTTCCTGCCTTTTTTTTCCAACAAGAACTAGTTTCATGTCTTTTTATTTTTTTCACTTAACCTAGTGTAGCCTTCCAATTTGTCCCACACTGGTACTATCATTAAATAAAATATTGCTATGTTAATTTTTAACTTCGACTTATAAGTAAATAAAAAATGTCATCTGCAGTTAGCATTATTAGCACTGAGAGAATGCTAGCCGACCGCGCTAAGCTAATGCTAACCCGGGATAGCTACTGAGGACTAGCACTACAAAAAAGGGACATGTAACTTGTATCACTTTTTGTATTTAAGTCAACATTATGTCGTTTGAGACGATATAACCTTCAATAAAATCATATTTTGTCGGGATGAATGAATTTGTGTCAACTTTCTTTGTGAGCGCCATTTTGCAGTGTCATGTCTCACACAGGAAGTCAGATTTTTTTAAATTCCTTTTCTGCTCAGAAAAAAACGATTAATAATAATAATAATAAAAATTATAATAATCAGACATAGGCTTTGTCGTCATATCTAAAAAAAATAATCTACACAAATACAATTTAGCAAAACAATACAAAGAAAGTGAAGTTTTTTTCCCCATAACATGTATGTACTGGTACGCTGTAAAAAGTGTACGTCTAAAAAATAAAAAAAAGTTTGTGTGTATACTTTGAATACAGATAGAATAAAATGGGGTGACCTACCTGGAATATTTGAGTGGACTCGGTCCAATGTAGCAAAAAAGAGGGCAAAAAGTATCAAGTGCTTCATTTTGCGCCTTAAACGTCCGCCGTGGCTCACCCACTCCGTCGTGGAGGTTGTAAACTGGGACGCGAGTGACCTCTGGACCAACCATTGCATCCGCTTTCATGGAAACAAACGTTGGAATCAGATAGGCTGACAAGCCTTTGGCCTTCATTTCCTTCAGCGTTTATTACCGACGCTGTCAAATCAAAGTTGTAGAAAGTCATTGGCTAGCACAGACGCTAGCTAACACATTTTAGCCCAATGAGGTCACTACTAGTTGTCAAGTCAGCACTGTCTGCTTTATTTTTCCTTTTCCATATGGAAGAATATACGTTGACGTTTGGTGTCCATTTCAGCTGTCTTGCTCTCATTTCAGTGATTCAATTCTAGTAAAAAAGTGCCCTATAAAGAGTTTATTATTTTTGTCACAATGTTGCTTCAAATGACACATTTTTGTGATTTAATTGTACAGATTTGACTGGGAAACTGCAATTGGGGGTAGATTTAGTAAGGAAGTGCCTTTTAAAGAGTGAACTTATTGTTTGTTGATGTTGTTTTTTAAACAAAGACGCTTAATATGGGAGTTTTTGTGCCATATTTCAGTCATTTACTTGTATGGCTTGGACTAAAAAATCACAATGGATCGTACTAGTCAGAAAGTGCCCTTTATAGAGTTCAATTATTGTTTGGTCATGTTTTTCTCACAAAAAAAAAACATTTTAGTACTTGTATTGTGCCAAATTTACTTCTATAGCTTTGACTGGGAAAACATAATAGATAGAAGTACTCGATCTAGTAAAAAGTTCCTTTTAAAGAGTTCAATTTTTGTTTGGTCGTGTTTTTCCTCCCAAAAAAAAACCAGTTAATATTACTTACTAGTATATTCTACTAAATTCCAGTCATTCATTTGCATGACTTTGACTACAAAACTACTATGGGCTGTAGATCCAGTAAAAAAAAGCAATTTAAGAGTTAACTTATTGTTTTTTTTATTCCCACGGGCACTTAATATTACGAGAATTGTGCCTTTCGAATGTTTTTGTGGTTTGTTTTTTTTTGTCCTGGGAGAGTCAGACAACCAAAAAAATGGAAAAGACACTGAGAGAAAACCTGTCATTTTTGGTGACTTAGCGCTTGAAGAAAAAAGCACTTCCCCTCTGATGTCATTTTCTAAAGGGGACCAAGTTGACAAAGATCGGATGGCCGAGCCGTCCGATACGGCGGACCGGTTTTGTCGAGACGGTGACGTCAAGCGGGGGCTCGTTTGTTTAAAAGCGTGGCGGATCCCAGCATGGTGCTTTCCGCACAAATCCGCATCAGTTGGAGATGCTCTCGCCCGTGGCTTTTCTGCTGCATTTGGCCGTGGCCTACGGTGAGATCACGTTACAACTTGTTCAAATGTATTTGTTTTTGATAGATTTTAGCTCATTTGGACTCTTTCCCTTTCCTTAAATGCATTTTTGTTTACAGGGGCCAAATGGGGTTACACCAGTAAGTTGAATTATATTCATTTTATTCCTCATTTTCTGGCATGATTTATGTTTATTTTAAGATTTGGACATGTTTAAAATGGAGCATATTGAGAAAATATTGGAGAGAAAAATTGATGGGCATGTAACGAATATCCAAAATTTAAGTAATGTATTAAGTAAATGTTAAGTATGTTTGTATTATGATAATTTATGGCACTTTTGCATTTTATTAGGTGACTGAATTTTAAATTTTAGTGAGAATATTGTACTTTTTTATGACTCAGTTATTTTTTGGGGTATTTTGTGAAAGAGGGAAATTGACTATTGCTGTTATTGGCAGTCAAAGAGTTAAATAAAGTGAATATATCTTTAAAAATATGTTTTCCATTTCCCATACTGTTGTTTAAGTGAAAAATAGATGAAATCTTATGACACAATAGTGTGATTATCATTATTTTTTCAACAAGCAACCAATCAGTCAATTTGATATAAATTTGAGCCAAAATGGCGGAAAAATCACAATGTTCAAAAAGGCATTTACTCTCAATAGTTGATAGTTAAAAATAATTTTCACTTATAATTGACTCATTTTTACATCTGAATCTCATATTTTCACCAAGATTGCTGATTTTTTTTTGTCAACTAGCGACCAATCAGTCAATTTGATAAATTTGAGCCAAAATGGCAGAAAATTTGAGATTTTTTTTTCTTTACAAGGTTAAAAAAAATCCCAAAATGTGATTCATTCATTCACAATGTATTTTCTTATTTTTTTAAGCTAGGTATTTAATGCAAACCATACATTTTAGTGGAAACGCGGCGGGTTTATCGGAAAGTCCCTTTGGAATATAGTTGGCCCGCGATGACTCACAAGCTAGCAATTCATGGCCTCATTGGCATTCACCCTGTCATTTAGCGCCACCTAAAGCCAACGCCACCAGTTTAGGAAATGAAAGAATGTGTGCCTGGACACTGGACCAATAGTTTGACCTGTAACTTGACCCCCAACATCCTTCCAGGCTCAGATGGAGAACGCCATTGGCCCCGCAACTTTCCGTACTGCGCCGGACCTTTGCAGTCGCCCGTGGACTTCAAGACGGCCCAAGTCCTCTTTGACGCGTCTTTACCACCAATTGTGCTGGAGAACTACGATCTGACGGGTCAAAATCCTCTTAAAGTGAAAAATAATGGACATACGGGTGAGTGTTTAAGTAATTCTAAACTAAGGATGTCAAACTCGGGTTGGTTCGCGGGCCGTAATAACTTCAACTTAATTTTATGTGGGCCGGACCATTTTAGATAGAATATTTAGATTTTTTATTTTATAAAGCCCTTCATATTCCATTTTTTTAAAGATATTTATTTGAACGTATTTTTCTTAGTAAGGGAAAACATCTAATAATCATTTGTTTTTCATTTCAAATTATAAACATTTTTTAAAATATTATATTCAATGTTAAAGTGGAAAACCGAAAATATTTTTATATTATTTTTATATTTGACAAAATTATTTTTGAACAAAAACACAGAGAAAAAAAATAAAAAATGACAATTATTGATTTAAAAGGGGGGAAATCAGGAAATATAATATACATCTATAATCTTCATTTGAATTTTATCCTAAAACTGAAATTTGGCACCCATGATTTCCCTACTCGGGCCGCACAAAATGATGTGGTGTGCCAAATTTGGCCCGCGGGCCGCCACTTTGACACCTGTGTCCTAAACTATATCATGTATGGACTACCTGGATAAAATCCGAAGAGACAAAGGCCAACCACCACAATTTAGCTTACAATTAGCCTAGCATCCATGTTTTTTTTGGGTGTTGGAGGAAAGCGGACCACCCGGAGAAAACCCACGTGAGCCTAGGAAAAATATGAAAAACTCTACCTTGTGAGGACCCACCTAGGATCGAACCCTCGACTATGTAACGTTGAGGCCGACCCGCTATCCTCCCAGTCTTTTCAGAAGACATGGAACTAAATAAAGGCGAAAAAAAACGAATGTGGTGAAACATAATGACTCCAAATGAGCCATCCAAAAAAAAAGGGAGCGTCAAATAATAGGTGGCTCTGGTTAGTTTGCCCTACTTTTGCTTTTCTCGTCTTTTCTTAGCCGCATTTTACCGAAATGAGAGAGATTGCCATTTATTCTAGGAAAGGATGAGTAAAGATTACTCATTTGGCCCGGCGCGGCGTTTTAGTTAATCTTAACAACGGCATTGGTGAGCTGGGCTACGCCAGCAAAATTGCTACGTTGGCTCAGCCCGGTGAGCCAAAATGGCGGCGCGCGCGTTATGGTCGCAGTAGTAATCGGGCCGACTGCGGCTTCTACTTAAACTCAAATTGAGAACTAAGTGTACTAAGAGTCTTTTGGTGTGATCCGGTCCACAGTCCAAGTGGGTCTCCCGTGGACAATGGGCGTCTCGGGCCTTCCCGGACGCTACGCCGCGGCTCAACTCCACCTCCATTGGGGCTCCAAAAGCAACCCCGGCGGCTCGGAGCACACGGTGGATGGTAAACGGTACGCTGCTGAGGTAAGGAAGCCCAATTGCCTCGAATAAACCACAAAAATCTGGTGAACGTCATCGTGAGAGACGCGAGCTTTTAAGCCAGAGACATTCCGTCCTCTTGCATTTTAGGTTAGCGTGTGGTTGCCCTTTAAAATGGAACAAAATGGCCAATTTCTGAGAATAGACAAAATGATAGTGCAGTCTTACCTCGACTTAAGAATTCATCTAGGTACGATATTTTCAGGTTATGATTTTTTATATGCAAATGAGTGTCTCGAGATAGGAAAAGTTATTAAATCCCCCAAAAAGTGACCACATTTCCTAATCCGTCTTTTTATTTTGAAAATATTGTCGTGAATGCATTTAATTCTCACTTTAGAACATCGGTATAATGACAATAAAACCATTCAAAACAGCCACTATCCACATTTCAAGATTGTTTTGGCCCTGGTAGAATGGGGCCTTTGTCGCCACCTAGCGGATAAATACAGGTATTACGTCTCCCATTATAATGGCAAAAAACTGAAACATGACATTTTTTTTTCTTTAAAATGACCCCAATCCACCCCTAACTGAAATATGAAACATTTTTCTGAATAACACGTTATCATTTTTTGAAATGCTGTAGTGTTTCGTTATAGACTGGAATTTACGGTATTGTTTTAATGTGTGGCATTTTGTAATCCCTTCTTTTTTTTTTACCTGTCCCACTATTTTGTGTCCTTTTTCCTCTTCTCTTCACCAAACCACTTGTGACTTATTGTGGTTTTTCTCTTTCTAATCATTCCACAACCACATTTCTTTGATGTCACGCTCTTTTGGACTGACGGGTGACCTTTAAAATGTCAATGTCCACTTTCAATCCCAGAAAAATACTTTGAACGTGGACCTTCCGTGACTGTCCTCAGCCCCAAAAATAACAAACAATTTATTGTCATTTTCCTCATTGCCACGTGTGTTTTTCTCCCCATTAGCTTAACCCATTTATTTTTCTTTGACAGCTGCACATTGTACATTACAATTCCGCCAAATACCCGAAATTTTCCAAGGCTTTCGACAAATCCGACGGTCTGGCCGTCCTGGCTGTTTTCATTGAGGTGAGCGTCTTTTTAGGGCGGAGCTTTTCCCTCCATCTCCATCCTTTGGCTATTATTGTCCAACTTTATTTCCAGGTTGGGGCTCACAATCCTGCCTTTGAAAAGATTCTATCTCATCTCAGCCAAGTCAAATACAAGTGTGAGTCTCATTTGCATACCTGGCAACCTCGGCTAATTCCTCCCCTCATTAATGATTGCAATTCCCCTTATTAAGCCATAAAAATGCAATTAAAAGTCTCAAATTTCGACCCAAAATGGACGTGGTGGTGCTGACTGTCTGGGTACATTGCTTGCTGACGCGCTATATTTATATAATGAAAAGGAGGACGTGTTAAAGGGAGAGGCATGTGTGTATTAAAGCATGAGAATATAACAGTAATCCCTCGAATATTGCGGCTTCAACTTTCGCAACTGCTTCACTACATTGGAGATTTTTTTTCTGGAAGGTTTTAGGTTAAATTCTTATAAATGTGAAAATCCACACTGAAGTTGTTTTTTTTTTAGCCCAGAGCTGGAGCATTCCGGCTTTCGACATCCGAGAACTGATGCCTGAACGCTTGGACGAGTATTTCCGCTACGACGGTTCTCTGACCACGCCGCCATGCTATCAGAGCGTCCTGTGGACGGTGTTCAGGAACCCCGTGGCCGTCTCTCGGGCTCAGGTGAGTCTTGGCGCTGACCTGTGCATCCCGTGGTTCTAAGCTCTGCCACTTGTCGTCGGCAGTACGACACCCTGACCACCACCATGTTCGCCGGTAGAGCCGGTAGGAGGCCTCAAGTGCCTCTGGTCAATGTCTTCAGAAAGCCGCTGGCCCTGGACAATCGCGTGGTCTTGACTTCATTCAAGCAAGGTGAGAATGTTTTCCTCAAAAGATGCAGTTCCCCATTAGCATAAATCACCTTCACCTAAAAAATGGTTATGAAATTTAAAAAATAGTGAATGTCCAATTCCAACTTTTTTTAAGTGGCTGATTAGCTAACAGCTAAGCTAACAATTAAGCTAACAATTAAGCTAACAGCTAAGCTAACAATAAGTTAACAGCCTAGCTAACAGCCTAGCTAACAGCCTAGCTAACAGCCTAGCTAACAGCCTAGCTAACAGCCTAGCTAACAGCCTAGCTAACAGCCTAGCTAACAGCCTAGCTAACAGCCTAGCTAACAGCCTAGCTAACAGCTAAGCTCACACTATGCTAACAATAAGCTAACAATAAGCTTAAACTATGCTAACACTAAGATAAACTAAGCTAACAGCTAAGCCAACAGCTAGGTTAAAAGCTAAGCTATCTTCTAAGCTAACAGCTCAGCTAACAGCTAGCATTCAACAGTTTAACTTCATATTACTTTTAATGGTAAGTTACTAACCATAAACTCCTAAAAAAGTAAGTGGCTCATACAACATTAAAAGAACATGTTTTTTCTTGCCACAACTACAACCACTTGAACAAATGCTTTTTATTATTAATTCTAAAATGTATTTTCCTGCCTCTGTATTCTCACCCTCTTCTTACTGTCACAATGAAATTTCCCAAATACGGGATAAAAATACGTTATCTCTTCTGATCTAATACCGATATTGTGCAACATCGCCCTCCCATGGTGGAGATTAGCAATTGCGGCAACCAACAAAGAACCTTGCTCTCATGGCCGTCCCAGGTGTTTTTGTTCCTTCAAAACATCCCTTTTTTCCCCAATGGCTAACATGCTAGCGTGAGATGTCTGTTTTCCTCTTGGCTTGTTTGGCAAGCCAAGAGGAAAATGGCTTCCCTGGCCTCCTTCCATCCATCCCAGCACACCGCAACAAAACATCTCTGTGTCCGACATAGGAGTGTCTCGCCACAAGGCCGTCACATGCACTCTCCAGAGGAAAGCCACGGTGCGCCAACTATTGGCCGGCGAGGCGGAGGAGGTCTTGGAAAACGGACTCTTGTCCCCGAGCGTCAGCCAGGCGCTCCGCCGGCACACCGCGCCAACGCCGTCCAAAAGCCACGCCCCTAAATTGGCGGGGACGCCGGACAAAGCTTCCCAACCGCCGCCGGCCACGTTGAAGGAGGTCGCCGAGCCCACGCTGGACTTGGCGGCGTTGCTGCGGCAGAAGTCGCTGGAGATCCAGCAGTCCACCACGGAGAGCAAGAGTCTGGCGCTTTCTCTGGCCCGAGCCGTCGTCCCCAAACTCAACCTCAGGAGCTTCTTGTCCTGTAAGTCGGACATGGCCGTGGCTACCGTCCAGTATCTCCTGAGCGGTCGGCCATTGTGGAGCGAAGATGAGGATTTGTTTCCGCTGGACAGTTATCTGGGCTAGTTGGGCAAGGCGTCCCTAGCGTTTGAAAAGGGAATTGCAGGATAGGAGATGTTCTTCGTCTTGTTGGAGTTGCTTAATGCTCGCTGCACTTTAAGTGGACTTTTAGTCGCTCATTTTGTCTTCTTTTCCATTATTTGTGACTTCTAATGTTCTTTAAGTTAAGTTATTCATTACCATGAGTGCACAGATTTTTTTTTAAGTGGGCCGGACCATTTTAGATATAATATTTAGATTATTTTTAATAAATGGATTGAAAGAACTGGATTAAAAACCCTGAATATTCAGTTTTTTTGTAGATATAAAACCATGTTTATTGTAGTTTTTTTTCAAATATATTTTTAGATTTTACGAAATTATTTTTGAACTAAAAACAGAAAAAAATGGATTAAAAATGACAATGATTGATTTGAAAGGGGGAAAATCAGGAAATATAATACATCTATACTGTTCATTTGAATTTGATCCGAAAACAGAAAGTCGGATTTATTTTCTTGGGCCGCACGAGATGATGCGGCGGGCCAGATTTGGCCCACGGGCCACCACTTTGACACCTGTGCCCTACGTGTATGTCCAATCAAGATGGCCGCATGTACAGTCCATTTGTGTGATGACATGAAGCAAAGTAATGTATGGGATTGGTCGCCTTTGTGTTGTTGTCTTCCCGTCTTTAAAAATGCTTGAAATAAATTTATGAAATAATTCAACTCATCTTTGTGTATTGATTCATAAAACAATCCGACCGAAATCATATTTTGATTCACGAGTTTTATACATTCGTTTTCTGAACCGCAGCGACCATTCAACATTAGTGCTCACTTTGCTAAAAAAGGACAGAAATTGTGAGCGAACATTGCTAGCGTTGCTAATCTTCGTCTTGGAACAATTCCTACTGTGAAGTGTATACTTAAGAGATTTACCTTAGTGCGTAACTTGTGGGATGTTTCCCCTCAAAGTTAATCTCCAAGTATTATTTGAATGAACTTAAGCATTTAGGAAAAATGGTCTTTTGGAAAAAGAGGCTAGCCACTTGCTTATAAGCTACGTAGCAATGATTGGCGTTTTGCCATTGGCCCACTTTGACACACATGGCTAGCTACAAAGTGTCTTGTTTTTGGCTAAAATCATTGGCTTTTTTGTGTGGCCCGGTAAACTAAATCATGAGTTTCTTTTTTAGAATCAAATTTAAATGAAGAAGAGTATAGATGTATATTAAATTTCCTGATTTTACCCCTTTTAAATCAATAATTGTAATTTTTTAATCATTTTTTTCTGTGTTTTTAGTTCAAAAAATATTTTGTAAAATCTAAAAATATATTTTAAAAAAATCTAAAATAAACATTGTTTTAGATCTATAAAGAACGGAATATTCTGGGTTTTTAATCCAGTTCATTTAATCCATTTATTAAAAAAAAAATCTAAATATATCTAAAATGGTTGACATTAATGTGGCCCGCGAACCAAACAAAGTGTTGAAGCAAAACACGCTCATTTTCAAATTCTTCGAACCGGGAGATATCATTTACAAGTAATGTTTTTAGTTTTTAGCTTTGGGTGTTACTCTGGCAACGCATTTTTCGGCAAATAGTTTGGACGCTTTGTGAAATGCGAGATGCCTTTCAAGAGTTTTCCCGGCTCATTTGGGTGTTTTCCACAGTTGGAGGGATTTTTTTCGGAGGGGGACATTGTCCCCGGGTCAAGTCTGGTCTACGTGGTCCCCTTGCCTCGGGACTTCCTGGTACGGCGGCGCGCCGACCGCAGTCCAAACAATGAGTGGACAGGAGTGGACAGTCACCCTTGATGGTAGGGTGGCATTAGAAGGATGGGCTGAGCCGCATTTGTAGCAAGCCTGTACTTAGCCTTGCTCCGTGATATCATTAGAAAAGGCTTCCCGGCCGGCTTTGCGGAACATTGCGACAAACACGTCTTGCTGTGAATATTGCCCAGAAACTTTGGAGATGACCCACTGGCTTCCCAGCATTGCTCATATTATTTCATCATCTTTATAAGCTTTCTTTGCACCACATAATAAGTGAGACAGTCCGAGTTTCAGGTTCACGAATGGCTATTATTGTACATTATGAGGGAGAAATGTACATGGCTTTGCCTCTGATGTTGTATTTGCTTTTAGAGGTCAGGAGGGATTCAAAATGGGGACTTTTCATCATGTCATTGTGACAATTTGGGATTTGCTTACCGTTCGTACACGTCCGTGGTCATAGAAATCAAATTATATAAACTGCAATAGTACAGGTTTAACGTCATGCTACTCTCTTTTGTTAAGGTATTATTTATTTGAATCAAAAGAGAGGTTTCCTCCAAATCATTAGAATGTGCTGTGATGCCCAACATAATCCCGTGTAGCTTTGAAGCCACTAACGTTAGCTTGTAGCGGTTAGCATTTTTGTAGCAGAGTAGAAAGAAGTTTTAAATGTGGATATTGTTTGTTAGATGATTTTGTTTTTATGTGCTGTTGCTGATTGGCGTGTATGATATGTTTCGACATTACGGTAGTAGTAGAAAGAACAAGAAATAGTTATAGTAACAGCTACAGTCGTCTCTGTTAGCCGAGATAGCAGTTAAACTAGCGGACGTTTTTGAGATGACTAGTTTAGTTGAACCCTTTTGTTTATTTCAATCCAATGGAAGTACGTCATTCATTATTACGTATTTGTTTTTTGATATGAAATGTGTTCTGACACAAATTAAATGAAAAAGAGAACTTGGTCTCAGTGTGTTTTTGTGTTCTTGTTCAATAAAGCTTTAGTTGGAATTTATGTTGTACTTTGAGTGCGTTTGCAATGCTCAAATTTTACAAAAATAAGGTAGAACTACGTATTATTATACACAAATTATTATTTTTAAATATCCCCTTAGAATGATTCAGTAAATAGCAATAAGCACCTCAATTTATTTATTTTTATTTTCACTGTTCCAACAGGTTTTGTCAAACACTGCCATCTTGTGGTTTCAAATGGTGAAACATTGGTCAATGGTCATTTTATTCATTAAAAGGGTGGAATTATACACGTAGTTTAAACAACCTGTAACTAATTAAGCATACTAACATGTCATTTACAATAAAATAGCTGTGGCTGGTTTGCATTAGAGCAGATATGTGTTAAAAACTGAGGAAAGAAATAAACGGACATTTTATGTCCATTTTGATGTTTTTATAGTGTTAAACAAATTGTAATATCTGCTGTCAATATTTTGTTGCACTTAAATTAAAGTAATTCATTTTAAAAAGAGGACGTAATGGGTGCCATGACATATACCTACCGCTAGAGGTCAGTAAAACGTTGAGGTAAAAGACAGACCGTAAAATAAAAGAGAAAAATAGCAATACAAGTTGCATTATGATTAAATTAAGTGGAGTTAAAAAATATATATGATGATCTTTAATTTAGAGCAAGAACCGAACTAATCCAGAGTCCGGTTCTGTGTTGCCCTGTGCTTTGCAGAATCTCTGACTAAAATTCCAAAACCTGCTTACTAACATTCTTGAAATTGTGAGGCTTTCACAACAGGTGGTTTAGTTTTCAGCACACATCTGTCAGCAGAAGAGGATGTCTTGCACTCAGATAACCACAAAGACAATGCAAATCATTGTTACAAGGTTTTTTTTAATTACCATTTGTTTCTTTTGTGCTTGGCGACACATGTAAACAAGCAGAAATGTGGCGTCGTTGGATTGAGTACATTCCAGACCCACAATAAACCAGAGGAAACAAGCGACCACGACTTGACGCTTGAGTCAATGCAAGGAAAATTGACGACTCTCTCGTCAAACCCAGAAATTTCACCTTATCAAAAGACAGTTTCATCTTCTGTGACCGTTACGGAAACGGAGGCCGGCTACCGAGATGGAAATGAGCCCGAAAATCAAAGTCAAACAGAATACCAAATGATCAGAGGATGAACAGAGTCTTTTTCTTCAGGTCTTCCAGGGACAATCAAGCTGTTTCGACATGGCCCAATTCCCGGTGTCCCTTCCTCTTTCACTTTGGTGTCAATGGACCGACTGTCTGGGGATTGGCTAAGGCCAACCGGTCCGATTCCGCACTGAATTGGGGCTCACAAGTGAGCGGAATAATCTGACGGAAACACGCTTTGATTGGTGGGATCGGATGTTGGGAAGAGGAAGGGGAAGCTATTGCGTGACAATCCCGCCATTTTAAGTATTGCTTTGCCTCTCATTTTCATGATCTGTTGTTAATCCAATATTGACGAGATCCTCCAATCCGAGGGGAAGAACCGACATGGGTGGGGGTTGGCCGGGGATCACCAACATGGATGATAGAAGCCTACCATGTTGCTTCTGATCATCATCCATGATGAACTATGAAAGGGGGGTTTAGGCAACTAGTCTACTTCTACTTACTAATTCCTCTTGGTACGAAAATTTCAGTTTCTATTGTTTTTTTATGCAAATGAGTGACTCAAAATATGAAAAAGATCCAAGATACAAAATCCCCCAAAAAGTAAATGCATTTTTCCTTATCTGTTATTTTATTTTGAAAATATTGTTTCAAGATTTGGCCGTGGAGGGAACTAGTTTAGCGTCATGGAGCAGATTTTCATATACTTTATTCATTTTAAGATATTAATAAATAATTTCCTTGTATTTCTTTCTTATTTTTGTTCATTTTTCATACAAAATTGGGACACTTTGACCAATTTTAAAAGGTTTAATTCAGGCAAACTACGGCCCGCGGGCCACATACGGCCCATTAGGCATTTTAATCCGGCCCGCCGACATTGTCCAAATAATGTTTTTTTTCTTCGCGCCATCACGCGGAAGCCAGTGTCAGTAGCTCTGTCCTCTCTTATTTGTTTTTGGTGTTTTACAGCCATCTATCTTTTTAAAAATGACATTTTAATATTTCTTAATACATTCCTTTACTTACTTGACTTTGTACTTTATACTTTTGACTTGAATGATGAGTGATGAGTATGTTAATACTTGAGTCCTTTTTTTCTGTTTATGTTTCACATGTACTGTTAACGAATGCACTTTTTTATATGTATCCTATCTTTTGCTGACCCCCCCCCCCCCCCCATCTGTCACATTTTTAAAGTCAATGTGGCCCCCGGGCCCAAAACTTTGCCTACCCCTGGTGTATGTACTACTATTAGATACTATGACACCCGCGCACAAAATTACCAAAATAACAGCATGAGACTAAAATGCAACCAGATGTGAGACCACCCCAATAAAAATGCGTAACCACCCACCTAATAAAAAATGGACTTCCCCCCCAAAAATAGAGTCTATCTTGTAAAAGTGTGAATATAAAAAGCAGGAATGAGAGAGCACATCGGCGGCGGCGCATTTGCTGGCAACGTTTGACCTAAATAGAGGCGGGCTGGCGGGCTAGCTAACCTCATTCCGCCGCAGCAGCAACCCGGATCAACGGCATCCGTTAATCCTAAAACCGCATGTGGGAGCCGGCCGGGGAAGGCCTCGGTTCTCTGCCGTTCTGGGATCAACGGATCGGTGGCGGCAACATTTGCCGTTGACTGCCGGGAGATTAACGCCGAGCTGAACACGCCAATGACGCGTGGGTGCTCGTTCTTAGCCAGCGTCTTACGGCCAATGATAGTGCAGTATACCTCCTATCTTTTGGATAGCATTTAGCGCTCATTCGCTAATACATTAGTTAAGCAGCTCATGCTTGTACTATGCTACGCAATGAATTATAAATACAAACATAATATATGTCAAGGGTGTCAGACGCGGGTTGGTTCACGGGCCGCTTTAACGCCAACTCCATTTTAGATATAATATTTATATAGATTTTTTATAAATGGATTAAATGGACTGGATTAAAGTCCCTGAATATTAAGTTTTTTTTATAGATCTAAAACAATGCTTATTTTAGCTTTTTAAATATCCATCTATACTCTTCATTTGAATTTGATCCTAAAACAGAAAGTCGGGCCGCACAAAATGATGCAGCGTGCCAAATTTGGCCCCCGGGCTGCCACTTTGACACCGGTGGTCCAAAAGGTTAGTTCTTAGTACTGCTAATGCTAGTGGAAGTCATAGTGCTATGCTAAATAGGTCACTAAATAAAACTATGCTATGTGTATAAATATATATATTGAAATATGCTCAATTATGCAAACTTTGACACATTTTTACAGGCAGAATGCTAGTCAAGTCGCCACTATATTTATATAATATAAGAATAATCTGGACTCTCATTCATGACAGAAGGATAGGTGGTTCAGTGTGCTGTTTTGGAACATGTTTTTTTTTATTGCATACAAGTGTTGTTGTCAATCAGACCGAGGACCCGCCTCCTTTTACATCTGGATTTGTCCGGCCATTCCGAGTGGGACCCCGCCCACCACCACCACAAATCTCTCTCTCTCTCTTTCCCGCTTTTTCGCTCTCTCTCTCTTTCTTCCACCGACTCATTCGTCAGCGGGGCTCCTCACCACGACCGTCGTCCTCGACCCCACACGTCCCCATCTTTTTTTCTTCTTCTTCTCGTTCCCCGTCCACCTGCACCTTGCGCTCCTACTTGGGACTCACGTGTCCCCGGTTGGACGAATGACTGTCGGCCAGGAGCGAACTAGTTAACGGGCGGCGGTGTCGGCGGCGACGACGACGACGGCAGCGTCGACGGCGGATGAACTCTCTCACTTTCTCCCTTTCCCGCTCCGGCTTCGGCTTCGGCTCCGGCTCTCCGCCACAGCACGAAGATGGCGTCGGAGGGAGCCAGCGGACAGCGTCCCCCTCCTCCTCCTCCGCCTCCCCCGGTTCAGCAAGCGCTCACCGCCGCTGTGCTGGGAAGCGTCGACACGGTAAGATGCCGAGTTTGTCGGAAAGAGCCCCATTACGAGGTTGCTAGGCGAGTTTTAGCCCCGAACCAGGGCACGAAATGTCGCCCATGAGTCAGCGGTGGCTCCCCGTGACAATGTCCGGGTGACAACAAGCGTCCCCGTCGGTTCGGCCTAACCGAACCCGACCAAATAGCAACCCCTCTCAAAAACGAACCTCGTTGTCTTACACAATAGTGAATTAAACGAACGAGCTTTTCCCCGAATTCTATTGTTCGAGGGGCTTCTCGGAAGCTTCGTCCCAATTGACAAGTGACATCTGAGATGGCTTCTTCACGTAAGCTAGCCGGGACCAAATTTGCCCGTCGCCGTTCCATTACAAAAAAAGACCATTTGGAACATTTTGATCGACAGGTTAGTTTGTGACAAGGTCTTAAGTTGTCAAGGGGAACCCAAGCGGAACCTTCTCGGGTTCCTAGGAAGGTTCTCGAGGAGATGTTATATCAGCAGTTTGCTGTGACCAGATGCTCCAGCTTCATTTGTTGACACTCACCTACTTGCTGTGCTGGGAAGGAAGGAATAAAGTACCAATACTACTTTCCTACTCCACTTAAGCTTTTTAGGGACAATGGTCACTTTACTGGTCATCCATTCAAAGTTTTATCATTTGCTAAATGGGTTCACGACCAGAGTATATGTTGGGGGAGTTAGTGAAAGAGGGGGAATTGCTTTTGGAAACACACAATAGATGTCCAATCTATTTGAAAGGCAGGAACGACAATCAATCATTCATGAATAATCATTAATATTGATTGGACGTCTTTTGATGTCTATGGCAGCCAAAGAGCTAAGCTATTTGATGTCACCAAAAGTTCAGTGCCAAAACTTGCCGCTCAACTCTTATTAGCATTTTTAGCATGTCTTATCTGCATTATTGCAAATTGCTAGCGAGCAATTTTGTTGCCTGTCAATTTGTGCTAGCGTAGCATATCGGCAACGTTCATAGTCTCGCCTCACGTGAAAGTGTTTTTTCTTAAATAATTGAACGACTCAATACAGTCCTTCATATGACGCCGATGGATTGCGTACATGCATTTTTACTAGCGTTTATACTTTGTGAGCATATACTATGCCTGGCCGCCATTTTGCGGCATCTTTATGCACCCACAAATCCATTTTAGTGGGTCACATATTGACAGATTTGCACCGTTTACCACATGACCTGTCTTTTAATAACAGTTGATTGTTCATTTTCAGAACCACAAGGGTTGTGGGGGTGCCGGAGCCCATCCCAGCCAACTTTGGCCACCCCGAATGGGTGGCCAGCCAATCGAGGGGCTCGAGGAGACAAACACAGTATTATATTATTGGTATATGTTCAAGCAGCTAGCCTAGCATACATGTTTTTGGGATGTGGGAGGAAAGCAGAGTACCCAGAGAAAACCCACACAAATCCTGCATTTTTATAGGACCTAGAACTACATAAATAATTGAATATGGCGAAACATAATGACTCCAAATGCAAAAAGGAGCCGAAATGGGTTAGTTTGGACATCTCGCATTGGCAGGCATTTTTCTCAGAGCCAAAATGGCTGCGCGTTTTGACAGGTACTGTCAGTTTTGCGCGCAAGCGCCGAGCGAGGGAGTGAGAGAGAGCGTGTGGGAGGGAGGAAGGCTTTGAGTAGCAGCGCCAGCGAGGTGAAGAGCTGCCACGGAGGAGGTGTTGTGTTCACCAGACACCTTTCTAAATTAGTCTTAATTTCAGTGACTCAGCGGACATAGCTGGGAGTACCGTGTCAGCCAGCCACTACACCACCCCCCACCCCCCTCGCCCTCGCCCTTTCCCACCCGGCCCACTTTGGCTCGCCGGCGAGGCCAAACAGGTGCGCTGGCAACGTTCGCTCACTTCCGCCCGGGGCCTTTTTCCCCGTTACCCCGAAAAGAAGCCTCGTACGGTGATACCACCGTTGCCTCGTGCTTTGGTTATATAAATCACCATGTCCTTCATCCGCTCCGGTCGTAGCTAGTACTTTTCTGTGGTTTTCTGGGCCGTTTCACACACTTGTAGTCACGTCTAGTTCTTGCCACACATAAGAGGTCTTGTGTGGCGGATCATGAGATTTCAGTCACACCAAACAAAAGCTCCATGTGTCCGCCAAAATGTTCAAAATGACTCAAATCGAGGCTTTTATGAGAGATATTAAATGTTTATTTTTCAGGGCAGGAGTCGGGATGGGACCTTTTGGACCACTGGTGTCAAAGTGGCGGCTCATGGGCCAAATGTGACCCGCCGTATCATTTTGTGTGGCCCGGGAAAGTCAATTTTGAGTGGCAACTTTCTGTTTTAGGATCAAATTCAAATGAAGAGTATAAATGTATATTATATTTCTTGATTTTCCTGTAAAAATCAATAATTGTAATTTTTTAAAACATTTTTTTCTGTTTTTAGTTCAAAAATCATTTTGTGAAATCTAAAAATATATTTAAAAAAAGCTAAAATAGACATTGTGTCAGATCTTAAAAAAACGGAATAGTCAGGGCTTTTAATCCAGTACTTTTAATCCTTTTATAAAAAAAAAAAAATCTAAATATTATATCTAAAATGGTCTGGCCCGCGAACCAACCCGAGTCTGACACCCTTGTTTTGGACTGACAGCCTGAAACAATTCTTATTTTCAAATGTTATTCCTTTTTAAAGTCCAAATCCATGAAAATGTGTACCTTTTGAATCATTTCTTCACTTTTGAAGTGCAGAAAGTCGCTAAATTCCAAAAAGTGGCTCAACATCTTCATTTGACAAAGTAAAAGATTACATTAGATTTGTAAAAACTAGTTTAACACCTGACGGAAGCCATCTTAGTTACTCCCAGAGAATGAGATGTCTTAAATTGAATTGGCATAGCCTCGATTGATTGGTTTAAATGTAGCTATAACGCTGTGGCGCCATCCCGTCAATTGAAAGTGCGCTTAGCCGAACGCGGTGTGGTTCTGAAAACATTCCGCCGACAGACCCATCAGCAATGACGCCTCCTCGACTGTTTGCCTTTGATTACTGGAGTGGAAAAAGATTTAATTGTAGCAAGAAGTGGTGTGGTCAACCTCCATTACGATCATCCTCAGCCGCTAGCCGCTAGGAGCTGCTTAATGACCTAGCTCAACTTAATTAGCTTCTAATCGCTTTGAGGTAGGTAGAACCAGATAGCCGAATGGCCTAATTGCATGGCCCTGTTTCATTTGACTTCCACAAAGCTGCCGGGCGTTCGTGGCCGTTACCACTTGGCCAATTTCAATTTCTTCCTTAAACACGTACACATCATTTTGTCAATTAAAAAAAAGCAAGCACCCCCGTGAACCTTGTGAGGGTAAGCGCTTCCGAAAATGAAGTCATGTTTGTTGACAGTTTTAGTAGCCATGTTTAACCAAAGCGCTAATGCTATAATTGCAGTTTGGCTTAGTTTGACGATTGGGTCGGAAGTTTTTGAAAATGATGACTGACAGTTTTTTCCCCCCCGTTTCAGAAATGCGACTTCAACATGGATAACCTGAGCAAGCCAGAGCTGTTGACTCTGCTGAGCATCATGGAGGGCGAGCTGGAGGCCCGCGACCTGGTCATCGAAGCCCTCAGGGTCAGTCCATTTTAATTTTTTTAACTGTGGTCATCTACTCGCTTCATGCAAGGCAAGCATGGCCTTATCATTGTACAATGTCCCGTATTTTCTTGCATATTAGCTGCCTCCGCGTATATGCCGTTTGTTTACCATATTTACTCGCATATAAGCCTCCCTGCATGTAAGCTGTACCCTTAAAATTGCTTAAAAATGGTTGAATTTTACAATTTCTCTCATATAAGCCGCCCAGCACATAAACTGCACCCTTAAAATGGCCTTAAAATGGTTATTTACAATTTCCCCTGTATTAGCCGCCCCCTGATTCACAATTTCCACCTCCATATTCATGGTTTTAATAGGGAGTACAAATGTGTTACTTTGGAGGGAAAATTATGAGAAAACATGGTATTTCTGAGATACTGTATGAATCAAAATTCCAAAAGGTTGTTGCCTGCATGTAGACGAATTCAAAAAGGAAGTCATGTGAGCAGTACAATCAGGAATTGTGTCCGTAGCGGTCTAGTTTGTCATCTCCAGGTAAGATGGCGGCGCCCTGAGTGAGCCAATGGCCGGCACAATTGAGTTTTTGTCACATTTTATGCAAAATACGCTTACTTTTTTATATCAGGTAGCTTTGGAGCCGCAGATGCATTAGCATGAGCTGAGCCGGCGTATCCCGTTTCATCGGAGCAAAAAGAAAGAAGGCCGTAAGCCGATTAGCTCCACAACAATGACGACGACGGCGGCGGCGTCACATGACAAACTCCTACTTGTCAGAATGGCCACGGCCAGTCCCTAAGGAATTTGGAGTACATTTATTTTTAGACGGCAGTTGGAGAGAAATGCACAGAAAAATTAATTTCAGTCACAAAATGATAGATAATCATAGTGTTGTTGGTGCTATTTTGCCAGTAGGATCCTGCAAATAAGGAGGAGGACTTTTTGCGTGATTTTCTGGCCTTGTTCACGCTAAAGTTGACTTTTAAATGTTCATGTGGCCTCAGAGGCTGACTTTTTTTAGTGGTTAAGTGGTGGTAATGCTCCAACCTGATTGGCAACTCGTGCTCTGGCCCGTAAAAGTCAAACTCCAGCTGCTGACGTTATTTTGCCGCTGACATTTGTGCCGTTATTTTGAAGAGAATTTTAAAGAGGCGGCCACATTGGTTACAAAGTTCTGCTCCCTGTAAGTAGAGTTAGGCCATAAAACAATATTTTTTTGGCAACGATAATATGTAAGAAGTTCGATTTAAAAAAAAATCGATAATTTTAAAAAAAGTAATTACACCAGTCAACCACCACAGAGAACGTGGGCGCTGTTTCGAGATGAATGCGAGTTCCAAATCAACGCTCAGAAGAAGAAGATGGCGAGGAAATGTTTTTAGCATGTTAGCAATAGGGGCTAATACGGAATGCAAAATGACCATAACACGGCCAAAATAAGCGATTAAAAAGGATCCAAATGAATTCTCCCTGGCGTTTTGTCCGTTTTTTTCTTTGTAAATGCCTACTTAATATCAAAGACCAAGCAGCCTTATTTTTTTTGTACATGGCCATATTGTTTCTTTTGTGAGGCTGAAAATAGTCTTTTATCATTTTGGGTCTTATAAAGTAAAGTAATATTGTTACGTTCATATTTGAATAAGGAAAGTCATTTATTTACTTCACAAAAGTTAGAAGTTTCAAATTAGAAACATAAATTAGTGATTGTGATAGTTTAATGGCTAAGTAATAATAGTGTGTTGCTATGCTACGAAAGCTAGGCAAGTGGATTCTGGGACGAGTGGGCCGCCACGGGAGGTCCACATTCGTTGAGGTCACGTGAGCCACTGCATGACTAAACTTGCGGTCAGGGATGGGCGGGGGGCGGTGCCCATACACGCTAGCTGGACGCCACGCAGCACGACGCAAAGACAACGCAACACATGCCTCGGGCCGCCAGGCAGCGTGACGTTATCCGCCAGCATTTTTCTATTTAAGGAACGTCCTGTTGCTGGGCTTCTCCAGCGTTTGCTTGCCTCGGTCCCTTCATGTTCTCGCGACTCCATCCTCTCATTTTTTCTTGGCTTTGTTTCACTCTTGTGTCACGATATGTTCCGCTCTCTATTAAAGCAGAGCGGACGCTTCCGATGGAGGTGGTTGCCTCGGAAACTCGTCACTCCCGCACGCTTTAAAGTGATGGCGAGCCAATGACCCGTACATGACGATATTAGCTTCCTCGTGCAAAAAACAAGCATCAAACACAGTAGTATTTTACTTGACCAGCTATGTTGTAACCTAGTTAACAATTTGAGAATACAGTAATCCCTCATTTATCGCGAATTCACTACTTTGAATTTTTTTCCGCTATTAATTTTTGCATTTTTTAAAATTAAAAGTTCATAAAAATGTCAAAATCCACGCTGAAACTTAGCACTGAAAAATAAAAGTTCTAATAGTAGTAACCCTACTTTTTCAATTGTGGCGGCCATGTCTGGTCTACATTAACCGTCATATTCAAGAAATTAGCGTACTTTTGTAATGACAATATAAGCATTCAATTCATTCATTCATTTTCTGAATCACTTTAATCTTCATTAGGGTCACTTCGGGTGCTGGAGCCTACCCCAGCCAATCGCATAGCGCAAGGAGACAGACAACCAATCACAGCTAGGGGTAATTTAGAGTGTCCAATCGTCCTACCATGCATATCTTTAGAACGAGAGAAGAAACCGGAGTACCCGTAAAAAAACCCACGCAGGAGAACATGCAGAAAAGTGGACTTATCTGGATTTGAACCCAGGACCCCAGAGCTGCGAGCCCCGACACGCTAACCATACAAACACCGGGCTGCCCTAGTTTTGAATTGACCATAACAAATCACATCCGATAGTTAGCATCTATATGCTAGCTTTTGCTAACAGAACACATGCGTATATTCACATGATGACGCACAATCTGCTCTAATTGGCTGATAGGCTGCCTGGCAACCAGACCCCTCCCCCTGTCTTTCTTCCTCAAGTTTCACTGGCACCCACCCACCCACAGACATTCAACTGTAGAATGAGGGAATAAAAAGTCCCAGAGTGTCAATCTTTGCCCTGCCCCCAGACCCCCTTATCAGCCCCCCCATCTATATTCCCGAAACCTCCATAGAGCCTTGCACTCTTATTTTTTTAAAAGAGCTGTCAGTTGAAGACGTCTCGTGGTTCCCCGGGGGTGGGGGGTAAAGAAGCGCATCTGAGTGCTCATATGGATGCATGAATGATGGATGCATTGGCAAGTATGTGGTCCACAGGAAGAAAAAAACAAATGAAAATCCACTTTTGGAATACACGTCCAACCCGATTTATAGAAATTTGAGCGAGTCAGAAAGTGGATGAAATTGACTGAGGGATTTTTAAGGACAGCAGCATGTCTTCCTACAGCTCACTGGTGTCAAAGTGGCGACCCGCGGGCCAAATATGGCCCGTCGGATCATTTTGTGCGGCCCGGGAAAGTCAAAGATGGGTGCCGACTTTCTGTTTTAGGATCATATTAAAATTATAGATATGTATATTATATTTACCGATTTTTTTCCCCCTTTTAAATCAATAGTTGCCATTTTTGATCATTTTTTTCAGTTTTTAGTTCAAAAATAATTTTGTAAAATCTAAAAATATATTAAAAAACGCTAAAATAAACATTGTTTTAGATCTATAAAAATGTGAAAATTTAGGGCTTTTAATCCAGGGTTAAAATCTAATAATTTCTAAAAATATTTTCTGTTTTCCACTTTAATATTTTTATACAGAAAAATTTGGTTTCATTTTGCAATGAAAAATAAATTATTAAATAATTTTCCCTTACTAAGAAAAAATCTTAAAATAAAATTGTATTATATCTATAAGAAAAAAATATTTAGGGGTTTTAATCCATTTACAAAAATAAAAGAAGTAAATATTCTATGTAAAATGGTCCAGCCCACATTAAATCTAGTTAACAATTGATATAGTTGTTCCACTTCATAAAACCAGTTCATGTATTTCCGAAAAAATGGATGTCACCGTTTTAAAATGCAGTAAACGTTCACTTTTTTTACGTTCTTACGTCAAAAGGCATTTTTTTGGGGGGGATTTCAAAGAGGTTTGTAAATCCCGGTGATGAAGACGTGGGTGGGATTGATGAAGAGCGGAAGTAGGTCATCGCAAACGTCCCTTTTCTCTCCTCGTCTAATCTTTCTACGCCTGCGAGACTTCCTCTTCTTTCTTATCCAGGCCACCGTCAGGCTCTTCATCCTCGTTCTCTTCTCGCTCGAGGCCACTTCCGTGACTGACGCTGATTGGAAATCACATCCAGCCGCCATTTTCTCCATAACAACGTTTCGCTTTTTTTTTTACGATTAGCACTTTCATTTAGCACTGCGCCATCTTCTCGTCTTTTAAACCTCGTTTCATTGGTTTTTTAGTAGCTTTGTTTGTCGTGATTGTCGCAGAGCCGAATGAGGCTAATGAGCCAGTTTGATTTACTGCTGCTTAATCTTGGTTGAATTTGAAAATACACTATAAAAAGTGTATTTTTGTTGCCACTTAAAAAATATGAGGTACTTTTTACAAGTTATTATATTTTTTTCATAACTTTATTTTTTTTGACTATTTTGAGAGATTTACTGACTCAAATTGGCGAACTGTACGATTCTTGAGCTAGCATCCATGTTTGTTGTTTGCTATTCTAGCCAGTGATGTCACGTGATCACGTGATGACGATCATATTGTTAGCATTACTTGTCTGCGGTTGTTTTTTTTGCAAAGTCACGTGCTCAAAACCACACACTGCGGCCCGTCCATCCGTCCACGTGATGTGGGAATGTAATGAGAGCCACTGATAGAAACAGAAATAGTCCTGACCTGCTTTGTAAGACACGATGGCAACACAAGTAGCGTTAGCATGTAGCGCTCCATGCTTATTCCACATACTTTCAACCCACATGCTTCTCCACCAATCTAATGACGCTCAGACGCCGTATTATTACCGTTCCTCTATTTCTATGGTGTCAAAGTGGCGGCCCGGGGGCCAAATCTGGCCCACTGCATCATTTTGTGTGGCCCGGGAAAGTCAACAATGTGCCGACTTTCTGTTTTAGGATCATTTTAATATGATAGATATAGATGTATATTATATTTCCTGATTTTCTCCCTTTTACATCAACAAATGCAATTTTTTAAATATTTTTTTCCAGTTTTTAGTTCAAAAATCATTTTGTAATATGTAAAATTATATTTAAAAAAAGCTAAAATAAACATTGTTTTAGATCTATAAAAAAAACTAGACGGTACGTTTTCTTGATTTCGGCCATTGATGACAATTCTAGCAAATGGGAAGCAGAATAAACCCCATCGTTTTTGCACTCTGGCATCAATTAACGAGCTCGCTGTCTCGTATTTGCGTGGGTATGTGTGGGTGCGTGTGTGTGTGAATGAAGGCAGCAGCTATGAGAGGTCCACTTCAGGTTCGGGGAGCCATAGAAATGAAAATGAGGAGGTGGAGGAGGAGGAGGATGCTGGAAAATGCTTATCTTCCTTCCATCCGTCCATTTGGTCGGCCATTTTTCTTCTCCTCTTTTGTGGCTGGCATCAAAGATTTTGGAACGCGTGTGTGCGTCGTCGACATTGTGGCATCTGTGACGAGCGAGTGTGGGAGTTTTTCTAGCATCGTTGAAAAGTAGAATAATATAAATGTACTAGGGGAAAAAAGCCAGACACTTTTTACAGTAGAAATGATGACCTTTTCAGAAGAGGTGCATTGAAAATGACACCTGTTCAGATAAACTAATGTGCTGTAACGTATCAATTTCCTTCCACGTACAGCCAATTATAAACATTAGAGCACAGGTGTCAAAGTGGCGGCACGGGGGCTAAATCTGGCCCATCATTTTGTGTGGCTCGGGAAAGTTAATCATGAGTGCTGACTTTCTGTTTTAGGATCAAATTAGAATGAAGAGTATAGATGTATATTACATTTCCTGATTTTTTTTCCCCTTTTAAATCAATAATTGTCATTTTTTAATCATTTTTTTCTGTGTTTTTAGTTCTAAAATCATTTTGTAAAATCTAAAAATATATCTAAAAAATGCTAAAATAAACATTGTTTTAGATCTATAAAAAACAGAATATTCATGGTTTTTAATTCAATTCTTTTAATCCATTTATAAGAAAAAAATCAAAATATTATATCTAAAATGGCGTCTGGCCCACATAAAATCATAGCAGCAAGAGTGTCTTCTGCTTACTAATTTCAGCGTGTATTTTATCATTTTTATCAACTTAAAAAAAAAGTCAAAATAATAAATAGCAATAAAAAATGGTGATAATCAAGGGAAGACTGTATTGCTTTTAACCACAACAGGAGAAGAGAATGTACCACATTAGTCTTTCCACATTGATTGGATAAAACGCTGAGCTTTGAGCAATCTTTGCTTACAAGCACTTTGCTGTTTGACATCTATCTCTCCAGAAATCTTGCATTTTTCCCGGACTTGCGGCTCATCTAGCGCCCCCGCGAGCGAGCGCCTGTCTGCCAATTTCCCAGGATAGTTTCGACAATTGGATTTACTGGCGTCCACTGCAGTGGCGGCGGCGGCGCCGCCTCCATTTTCTTGCGTTTCCTCCCAGCCAGGGGCAAGCAAAGCGTTTTTTTTCTCCTTTATTTATCTTTTCCAAATTCCCCCGCCGGCGTTCCGGCCGACGTGGGCGAAGCCAAGTGAAGCACGCCGCATTCTCAGCCCGCCGTACAGAACATCTTTTGTCCGGGTGGTCGTTTCCCAAAGAAACGTTGGCGCTCGTTTTGGTTCTTGTCACCAAAAATGGACGCTCTCTCCTCCCGTTGCCTTTAATTTTTTTTTTTTTTTGAACTCCCACTCATTTTTATAAACATTTTTGTTGTTAGCTAAATGCTAAAGTGTAAGCTAACTTCAGACAGGCGGCAGAAAACACATTTGTCGGTTACAATTTATGCTAAAATAGTCATGTAATAGCAAAATGTATACAAATTTAATGCAAAATTAATAGTAAAAGTATGTTACAATCACTATAGAGCTTTGATGGTAAAATAGTGATGTAATTGTAAAATTTATGAAAAATTAAACGTAAAATTAATAGCAAAAGTATGTTACAATAACTATAGCACTTTATTACTCGTATTTTCTGGCATATAAGCCGTATTTGTCGCAAAAATATATGACAACTGAATCTAGGGTACAGCTTATATATATTTATTTCAAAATAAAGAAAAGATAAATCACGAAACGGAACTTATTTTAGTGTCTAAGACTGAAATTCAAATAAATAACTTTATTTAAATTACCTTTATTTTACTATGTTGCATAAAACGCGAAAAATGTACTTTGTTGTCATTGCCTGCTCAGGGTGCCGCCATCTTACCTAGCCATGACAAACTAGACCGCTATGGACACAATTTCTGATTGTACTGCTCACACGACTTCCTTTTTGAGTTTGTTTGAATTTGAGTACGTGTAGGCAACACCCTTTGGGAATTTTGATTCATACACTTTCTCAGAAATACTACAAGCAATGATTTTTTCTTAAGATTTTCCCTTTCAAAATAAGACATTTGTACTCCCTATTAAAACCACGAATATGGAGGTGAACATTGTGAATCAGGGGGCGGCTTATATGAGGGAAATTGTCAAATTCAACCATTTCAATGCAATTTTAAGGGTACGGCTTGTACACGGAGGGTGGCTAATATGTGATAAAAGCCGGTATTCATTCATTCAAGTTGTTTTTTGCAGCTCGCTTTAGCACGGCGCCAGTTTAAAATCAAAAGTACACCCACTAAGCGTTGGCAATAGGGAAAGGACGCACCTCCCGCTTGCCTGGGATCGGCGGCGTTGTGGTTTGTCGCCTCGCCAACGATTGGACGCCACTGTGCCAACATTGTTTTTGGACGGCGGGGGCCTTGTGATCCTTGGGAGGGACATTAAGGACTAATAAAACACCACATGATTTGTCCTGGAGCCTCAAGCCATTGTGGCCCTGGATGAGACATTGGGAATGGATCAAATATATGAACGTAATTCCGACATGTTTTAAAAGGTACAAAAGGCAAGTTAACTGATTTGTACACATTCCTAGCGCTAATGTAGCCAATGCTAAGGGCACAATGCTTATTTAAACTGAAGTTCATCAGATAGTGGACAATTGTGACTTAGGAATGTACAAACAGTCTTTCAGTTAAATTTTGTGTGTGAGCCTCACAGTTTTTGGGTCGTGGGTTCGATCCCAGGTCGGTCTTCGCTGTGTAGAGTTTGCATGTTCTCCCCGGGCCAGCGTAGGTTTTTCTCTGGGTACTGAAGTTTCCTCCCACATCCCCAAAAAGCTGTTGGACGACTCTAAATTGCCTTAATGTGTCAAAGCAACGGCGCTGGGGCCAAATGTGGCCCACCGCATCATTTTACGCGGCCCGAGAAAGTCAATGATGAGCGCCGACTTTCTGTTTTAAAATCAAATTAAAATTAAGTTAATTGATGTATATTATATTTCCTGATTTCCCCCCCTTTTTAAATCAATAATTGTCCTTTTTAATCCATTTTTTCCTGTGTTTTTAGTTCAAAAATCATTGTAAAATCTAAAAATATATTTTAAAAAACTCAAATAAACATTGTTTTTGATCTATAAAAAAAAAACAGAATATTCAGGGATTTTAATCCAGTTCTTTTAATCCATTTATATAAAAAAAAAATCCAAATATGATACCTAAAATGGTCTGGCCCACATAAAATTGACGTTGAAGCGGCCCGCGAACCTCTGATAACCAATCGGATCTCTTGGCCTGCGATTGGCTGACCCCCAATTCAGGGTATCCACGGTTAGCTGGGATAGGCTCCATTTGCATTTGTTATGTAGTGTGACGTTCTAGTTGGTGATATTGGAGAAGGCGTTTGGACAGAAGCCACACCCCCTCTGGCTTCCCGGCTGGTGGCCTTCTCGCAAGTACGATACGTGTTTGCGAGCGTGCTGTCTTCGAATGTCAACTCAACCTGATGGAAAGCACCTGCTCAAATTAGGCTAGTGGCGAAGAAAGTGATCACCACAAGCAGCCATTTTATTTTTTTTGGGCCTTGCTGCTGCACCCTCGTAAACACAAACGTCAGGGAACTCCCCTCCCCACACTTACCAATGATATCATCACACACAGCGACCGCACGCCATTTAGGGCGTGCTGAGCCTGCATTTCCTAATAAATGGAGCGCTAGGTAGAATAGTAGATCATTTTGACTTGGCCGTCCCTTTCTATTACCCGTCTTTTGAGAATGCATCATTTTTTTAAGCACTACTGCACATGTACACACACAAGCTAGTATCAGATTTTTGGGTTGTTTTGCCCGTAGGGATGGCACAGTGTTATTATGTAGCGCTGGGTGGGGGTTAGCAGGCGGACTGGGTGGCTTTATGGGGCCATTAAAGAACTAAAAATAGATGGTAGGAGCTGCTTACCATGCTCACACACACATATACACACACACACACACACACACACACTGGGGGTGCAAAGCTTTCCTACCCCGAAGTTAGCCGACGTGGGGCAGCTGGTGGGAACGGCTAGCTTGTAATTTGCATTGGTAGCATTTCACAACATGACACATTAGCAACACGCTATCCTAATGACATGATGATTAGCATTGGTGTGTTTGCTTGGCTCTTCTTTTGCCAATCACATCACAAGTTATGGTCTGATGACATTTGTCTTGGCTGTGCGGATACAATCAATCATGTTACAATACAATATGGAATGACTGGATTTTCTCGCGTATAGGCCGGATTTGTCACTCAAAAAATGATGAGTGAATTGAGGGTACGGCTTATATGTGCATAAATTAGACTTGACATGAACACCATAATGCAAAGTTGGTTCGCGGGTTGCTTTAATGTGAACTTGACTTAATGTGGGCCGGATCATTTCAGATATAATATTTAGATTTTTTTAAATTTTATAAATGGATTAAAAGAACTGGATTAAAAGCCCTAAATATTCAGTCTTTTATATATCTAAAACAATGTTTATTTTAGCTTTTTTAAATATATATTTTTAGATTTTACAAAATGATTTTTCAACTAAAACGCTGAAAACATGGATTAAAAAATGACAAATATTGATTTAAAAGTGGGAAAATCAGTAAAAAAAAATTATAAATCTATACTCTTCATTTGAGTTTCATCCTAAAACAGAAAATCGGCGCTCATGATTGACTTTCCCGGGCCGCACAAAATGATGCGGCAGCCCAGATTTAGCCCCCGGGCCGCCACCTTGACACGTGTGGCCTTAATCCAAACAAAAAACTGTTTCTATTCTCAAACTTGTGGGTTAGACTCTATCATTACTTCTTCTTGACATGATTCCCGTTTTTGTCCTGGTCTGTGCTTCTTCTCCAGACTTCTGTCAGCTGCAGTTTACTTGTATTTTTTTTCAGTCTTCTCCGCATTTGCAAAGCTCTTTCTCTGTCTTATTGGCTTCTTTTCAACTGCGTCGCAGCTGTGCTTCCTTTTTCGGCTTTGGTTTACCTCTGTCGCTGCTTTTATTTTTTCTCCCGACTTCTCACATGAAGCTTTAAAGAAAACGAATGACGGCCATAGGCCAATTTTTGCAACGTCACTGGCATTTTGGTGGCCGCCGCCACAATCATCATTCCGCTGGCGAAAGATAAACACGCTAAAGGACACTCCGTGACAAACGCGTGTTGTTCTGGCGCTTGAAGGTCAGGCGTATTGAGCCCAGCCCGGCCGGCCGGACGGACGGCTCACATAACCGCAAACACGTGCGTGCGTGCGTGCGTGCGTCCATATATTGACGTCCCCGTCGTAACATGTCGCCCCAGGCTGATGGGCGTGGTCAATTAAGTCACCCATCCCCATCCGGAACAAAGTACAAAATGATGGATGGAACATGTAGAGCACAGGTGTCAAAGTGGCCGCCCGGGGGCCAAATCTGGCCCGCCGCATCATTTTGTGCGGCCCGGGAATGTCAATCATGACATTTTGTTTTAGGATCAAATTCAAATGAAGATTATAGATGTATATTACATTTCCTGATTTTCCCTATTTTTAAATCAATAATTGTCATTTTTAAATCATTTTTTGTTTTTAGTTAAAAATAATTTGTAAAATCCAAAAATATATAAAAATATTATCTGTTTTCCATTTTAATATGGAACATAATTTTTAAAAATGGTTCCTTTTCATTATTAAATCATTCAATTATTAAATAAAGGATTTTTCTGTTACTAAGAAAAAAGCTAAAATAAACATTGTTTTAGATGAAGAAAAAAAATAATCAGGGATTTTAATCCAGTTATTGTAATTCATTTATTAAAAAAAATTGAAATATTATATCTAAAATGGCCCATGTAAAGTCTCATCTCGTTTTATCCTCACTAGGGTCGCGAGGGGTGCTTGAGCCTATTCCAGCCACAGGCAGGGGACACCCTGAATTGGTGGCCAGCCAATGGCAATCTATGAAAGCCGACTGTCCCCGTTTTTTTTTCTCGGAATCCCGACGAGCCACCCAGGAATCTGAATTTGTCAATTGTCATATCTCGTGCAGGCCCAGAGGAAAGAAGTGTTCCTGCAGGAGCGCTACAGCCACTTCAGCCTGACCGACCCCTTCCTGGCACTGCAGCGGGACTTTGAGTGCGCCGTCCCGCGGGGCCACAAGGAACGCCGCCCGCTGGGCTCCAGCCCCATGTCCGTCCTGGAAGCCGTCATGGCGCACTGCCGCAAGATGCAGGAGCGCATGTCCGCCCAACTGGCCGCGGCCGACACCCGCCAAAAGAGGGTGAGTCAAAATTCGGATTACATTTGATATACGAGACAGTTCCCCATGTGGCCGCTAGGTGGCTGCTTATGCGTTAATCGAATTAAGTGAAAAAACAATGCAAGCGCTGCAGAATTAAGTGGAAAAAAACGGTGCAATGAAGGGTAGTGCCAAGAAAAAAAGCGTATGATGACTATCAATATTAAGCATGGGGATAGTAATCAAAGATAATTTAAGTTAAATTTAAAAGTTCTTTTAAGTTATGTAATGTCAGAAAAGTAGCGAACGGCCGTTAGTAGCTACCATCTGTCACGAAGGTAAAAATGTCATATTTTATTGTAGATCAGAACCACTGCAGTGTCAAAGTGGCGGCCCGGGGGCCAAATCTGGCCCGCCGCATCATTTTGTGTGGCTCGGGAAAGTGTTTTAGGATCAAATTAAAATGAAGAGTATGGATGTAAATTAAATTTCCTGATTTTCCCCCTTTTAAATCAATTATTGTCGTTTATTAATCATTTTTTTCTGTTTTTAGGTCAAAACATCAATGGGAAATCTAAAAATGTATTTAAAAAAAGCTAAAATAAACATTGTTTTAGATCTATAAAAAACTGAATATTCAGGGCTTTTAAATCCAGTTTTTTAAATCTATTTATATTTAAATAAATGTAAATATTCTATCTAAAATAGTCCAGACCACATAAGATCGAGTTGACGTTAATGCAACCCACGAACCATGAACCCGCGAACTGATTTGAGATACGAGTAACTTGACAACTCGGTCCTGGAACGCATTAAGCTCATATCTCAAGGCATTACAATAGTTTAGAGAAAAACGGCCTCTTTAAACTAAAATGTAGCCTAGTCCTCGTCTAGGGAGACTTTTTTTTCACACGGTGGTTGTTCAAATGAAGCCAAAGACAGCGTTTCCCACTGTTGTAGCGTTTCTATTTTGACCGCTCGGTTAAGTTCTCTGTTGGATTCCGCTCGGTTTCTGTCCGTGCCGCTCTGTCTTGTTTAGACGAGGGTGAAATAGCACTCCGGCATTTCGAAAGTCAATCCAGAGGAGAGAAAAATGCAGGCTGTCCTTTCCTTGAACCTCCCGGAAATGACACATCTCGCCAACTTTACAACCCGACAGTCAACCACACATGAGGGGGAGGAGCCACTTAAATATATATAAATACACTGTGGGCCTCTCCTTTATAATATACTACATGTGTTTTAAAAATATAGTGGTGTTGTGAGAAAAAAGGCCAGTCTTAAATAGTAGGTGACTGAAGTATTTGAGCTTGGTCAACAATTTGTTTTTGAAAATACCAGCTTTAATGTACTGGGAATACAAAAAGACACTTTTCGAAGTTGCTTGATGTTTTCAATCTCGTTTTAGTGTACGTTAAAGAAAGTGTGTCAGACTCGGGTTGGTTCGCTTTGGGCCGCTTTAACGTCAACTTCATTTTATGTGGGCCGAACCATTTTAGAAGTTAGAAATAATATTTAGATTTTTTTTTAATAAATGGATTAAAAGAAGTGGATTAAAAGCCCTGAATATTCCATCTTTTATAGATCTAAAACAACATTTATTTGAGCTTTTTTTTAAAACATTTTTAGATTTTACAAAATGATTTTTGATCTAAAGACAAAAAAATTGGATTAAAAATTACAATTATGGATTAAAAAAACTGGATTGAAAGCCCTGAATATTCCGTTTTTTATGGATCTAAAACAATGCTTATTTTAGCTTTATAAAAATATATTTTTCGATTTTACAGACTGATTTTTGAACTAAAAACACAAAAAAAATGATTTTAAAAAACTACAATTAAAGGAGAAAAATCTGGAAATGTAATATGCATCTAAACTCTTTATTGTAATTTGATCTTAAAACAGAAAGTCACCACTCATTATTGACTTTCCCGGGCCACACAAAAATGATCCGACGGGCCAGATTTGACCCCCGAGCCGCCACTTTGACACATTTGGATTAAAGCCAAACGTTGGCGTTTTAGTTTTCCGAGCTAACGATGCGCTAGCTTTACTTACACGAAACGATGGGTGACGGCCAAAGCAGCTGCCGGCGTGTAAAACGATCGGTGACACGGGAAGAAGCAAGGAAAAGAGGGTCTGTCCTCACTGGGCGGGTGGGATCTTTGGGTTGCCGGGTAGACTGACTTTCACCCGCACGCTTGTCGCTATCTTTATCCCGCACTTGCTTTTTGCGATTTAGCCACCAGCTGAGCATGGAATGGCGAGATTCATCTTACTGTGGCATTGAATTGATATTTTTTAATTTTTAATTCATGAAAAAAGGGGACTAATGTTGAAAGATAACAAAGCAAAGTCATGGAATTGTGCCATGAGCCCTATTCTCAATGGAATGCTAATTGTTAGCCGTTTATTCAGGTAATAAGGATTATTTTAGCTTTTTGAAATATTTATTTTTATAATAAAATCCACACTTGTGGGCCTTGTCTGTGGCCAATTAACAGCTGGTGGGTGTGGCCCGTTGCTGGCTCCTTGGGATATACTGGTCGCAGTGGGGGGTGCTTTATTGGGGAGCCCACTTATAAGTCCCTTCACCCTGGACACAGAGCTCCCAGCCGGCTAACAATAGCGCTAGCTAGCCTTCCAATTATAGCAAAGCTAGCTGCTCATTGAAAATGAGTGACAACAGTCGACTAGCGTAAATCTGTCAAGCTAACAATGGAAGTCAGGTCAACGGCTAAGTTTGTCTATTTTTTTTGTAGTCGGTTAACAAAACAATTGGGTTTTTTTAACGTATTTGTTGACTTTGCAGCAAAACCCCCAAGTCGTGATGATTAATGAATTAAAATGTGATCATCTTGGGATGAAAGTGATTTTCCACTTTTTAAATCAATAATTGCAATCTTTATCCATTTTTTTCTTTTGGTGTTTTTAGGTCAAAAAGCTTTTTTTTTAAATCTAAAAATAAATATACAAAAATACTATCGATTTTTAAAAAAAAATTGTTTCCATTTGAAATGAAAAACTAATGATTATTAGATGTTTTCCCTTACTAAGAAAAAAAGTTGAAATAAACAGTTTCATATCTATAAAAAAACTGAATATGAAAATGAAGATCATTGATGTATATTATGTCCTGATTTCCCCCTTTTAAATCAATAATTGTTATTTTTAATCATTTTTTTCTGTTTTTAATTCAAAAATCATTTTGTAAAATCTAAAAATAGAGAAAAAAAACCTCAAATAAACATTGTTTTAGATTTATAAAAAATTGAATATTCAGGGCTTTTTATCCAGTTCTTTTAATCCATTTATTAAAAAAAAATCTAAATATTATATCTGAAATGGTCCGGCCCACAAAAAAGTTGTTTTGACACGCGTGATATAGAGGAATGTGAACTTTAGGTCAAGGTGCTGATTGTCTTCCTGTTGTTTTGTCAGCTGGAAATGGAGAAGCTGCAACTGCAAAGCCTGGAGCAGGAACAACGCAAGCTGACGGCGCAACTCAAAGACGAGCGCGAGAAGAACAAGCACATCGTCATGATGCTGGTGCGCGAGTGCAAGCAGCTGGCCACGCGGGTGGTGGACGAGGCGCAGCGCTCCGACGACCTCCGGACCCGACTGGACGAGGAGGGTCGGGCCTCGCTGCGCCTCCGGGACGAACTGTCCGCCCAGCGCCAGCGCGCCCAGCAGATGGAGGCCGAGATGGAGAAGCAGCTGGCCGAGTTGGACACGGAACGCGAGCAGCTGCGTGCCAGGTTGGGTCGCGAGGAGGTGGAGTGTCAGAACCTGAGGCAGCAGGTGGAGCGGCTCAGGACTGAGGACGGCGCGCCTTCGTCCGTTGAGAACGCCGCCCCCGCCACGGTCTCCGTCTCCGTGTCCACGGAACCCGTCCAATCTCGAACCGCCTCCTCCCAAACGGACCCGCCTCTTGAAACGGAGACTCCCAAGAAGACGGCTTTGGGCGTGGCCCCCAAAACGGCCGGGGGCCCCTACGCCGGTCTCAGCCTGCCCAAGACGGCCACCCGCGGGATGGTCCAGGGCGAGAACGGCGCCGAGGGCCAGGTGGCCCCTCCCCACGGCGTCAGCCCCCGCGTCCAGGCGGCCCGCTACAAGTTCCAGGAACAGGAGCAAAACGGCTCGGCGTCCCAGAGCCCCCCGGCCCGGGACCCCTCGCCCACCCACCGGGACAACTTTGCCGCCAAGCAACAGGCGCGTCACACCGTCACCCAAGTCCTGTCCCGCTTCACCAGCCCCCCGGCCGGGGGCCTGCGCCCGAGTTTGCCCCACTCGGCCTCGGAGGGGGGCCCCTTCCCCGGGGGGCGCCTGAGCCACCCCATCGGCATCAAGTCCCCGACAGTGGCCCGGATCGACCGGGGCAACCCTCCCCCCATCCCTCCCAAGAAACCGGGTCTCTCCCAGACGCCGTCGCCGCCTCACCCCGCCGTGAAGGTGGCGGGGGACGGCGGCGGCGGGGGGCGGCCTCACGGGGCGGGGCCCAAATCGTCGACGCCTCAACTGCCACCCAAGCCCGCCCTGGACCTGGTGCCGGCCCTGACGGCCTCTCAGGTGGGTGCACGCCGCTCTCCAGGACCCGACGGCCCCCCCGCCATCCCCTCCCCGTCGTCCATTAGCGCTCCGTCCGACCGTATCCCCCGCGCCCCCGCAGAGAGCCCCCTGGCAACGGCATCAGGTAAAGGGGACGCCCGCATTTGTCCGCATTTGCCGTCTTACATTTTTTTTCTGGCCACTGCCTCTCTCGCAACTATCTCTTATACGTCATCTTGGACTATCTATGCTAATACTCTACAATAGCCCAGAGGTCCCCAACTCGGGTCCCGGGTGGAGGACCGGAATTGAGCTTTTTTTTAAAATATATTTTTAGATTTTACAAAAGGATTTTTGAACTAAAAACTGAAAACATTATTAAAAAACTACAATGATTGATTTAAAAGGGGGACATTCAGGCAATTTAATATACATCTCTACTCTTCATTTGAATTTGATCCTAAAACTCATGATTGACTTTCCCGGGACACCCAAAATGATCCGGTGGACCATATTTGGGCCCCAGGCTGCCACTTTGACACGCCTGTGGCCTATATTATATTAGATATTCCGCAAGCTGCAATCCACGTGCGAGTAGGACATGGAGGCCTGCCTATTTAGTCCTCCATCAAGAGCTGCCATTTGTCCAACGCAACATTTTAGCGTCTGTGGACCAGATATTGTTGATTTTTTTTCCCTCTATGAAGCTGATGCCGCCTGCCAGTGGCTGCTCTCTCCTTCCCTTCCCTTTCCCTTTGCAACCTCCACTTAGCATGCACCTTAAGTTCTCACCTCCTCCTTGACTCTTCTTCTGGTTTTATCAGGTAAATCTCTTCCTGTTTTGTTTGTTTGAAATTCAGTTTATTTGACAAAAGTCTGTCTCGATAACGTGACTCGACCGGTCGTAAATTTGGTGAATTGTTAGCCAGAGAGCATAAATTTGAATACGTAAAAGTAAACCAGGTGTCGTAAACACATGCCTTGGAAGTGAGAACAAGTTACAGAAAAGTTAGCATCTAAAAACGTTAGCAGTGAGTCAACAACTAATGCTGGAGCAAAAAGCTAAATGTAGAAACTTGGCTAAGATTATCATAAACTTTGAATGAGCTCCGTCATGTGTAATGCGGCGGAAACCTGCTAGCAAAGCAAAAACTAAAAAAAGCCTCCCCTAACTTTGCGTATTTTAACTTTGTAAAGTAATTGGACATGAGCAAATGAAGCACAGTATGCTACAGGCCTATTGTTATGATTGCAGATCCAAAATGGCGGCCCACACGGGTGCAGTGGCTCAACGCTCTCCAGTTTGGTGTCGTTTGTTATTTACTAACATCAGCGAGGCCAGCTTTTTCTACCTTTTTGGTCATACGCAGCTGGGTATGATGACAATAAGGCTTTTGTCGAGTAAATTGTCTTATTATGATATTTGGAATGCTTTGAAATGTGTATTTGTGTGGCTCAAACGTCTTGTCTTTCCTCCTTTTCTTCCTCCTCCGCAGCACTTTTAGCGTGGTAGTCCTACCCCTCGTGGTTTAACCTGTCCCTTCCTGGTTCCGTCTGTTGCCCCTCCCCCTCAATTTCCCGTCCCCCCCACAGGCTGGTGTCCCTCCGTAGCGTCCCCCCTCGGCGACGGCGGGCCCGCCACCCTGGACGGCGGCCGGCCGGCGCTCCTCCTCCTCCAAGCTGCTTCCCAGGGAAATGTCACTTTATTGTCAATGCTGCTTCACCGTCCTCCCCCGCCACCGCCCACGTCCACGTCCGACCGCCACCGCCACACTGCCACGGACGACGAGCGGCCCGCCCTCCACACAGCGCCAGACCTCGTCCACCACCTGACTGCTGCCTTGTTTTCTGCTGCTTACCACGGACACGCAGGTGGGTGGATAACTTGCGCACCCCCTAGTGGTGGCAACTGGAACAAAGGAATGAAAACATAACAAATGTATTTTGTGTACAGAGTGCGTGAAGCTGCTGCTGTCTTCCGGCTCACCTGCCGACGTGTCCGACCAAAACCGATTGACACCTTTGCACTTTGCCGCCATCCACGGCCATATTGGGTCAGTATGCAGTAACTCAAAACACAATGTCAACAGCATACTTTTCATCAACTTTGAGGAGTATAAGTTAACTTTCTTAGACTTTACTGAGTAAATATGATGACCAGCATTTAATACATATTTCGATGGGTTAGGCTAATGCTAATGATATACGTATATATCTTGTTACCAAGTGGCTAACATTAGCATTTCTTCTCCCCCACAGCTGCGTGGAGGCCTTGCTTGCCGCGGGCGCGACCGTGGACGCGGCCACGGACGACGGCCAGACCGCCCTGTCCCTGGCCAGTGAGACGGGCAAGGAGCACTGCGTCCACGTCCTGCTGAGCGCCGGTGCAGATCGCTCCCTGGAGTCCACGGTAAAAAAATACGTAACATTCGCTAAATGTGCCCTTTAGCTTTAAGGAACATCTCCATTTCTACTTTTACATTGGGACTTTATTGAGGTTCATAGTTTCATTTTGAAAGCTTTTAGTGTAGAGTTGGAGTGTGCTTTACAAGTTGCTATGACAACCGCAAGTGGCCATCTGGTGGCCCCGGCCGGATGTGATCCATTTATATTGAGTGTTTTGTTTTTTGCTGTCTAATCTATAACTTTCCTTACGACACACAAAATGCAGATTTATTTTGCCAAGGACAACTGTCTAAAAATATATATATATATATAAAATTGTAACTGCTGTTGGGCAATAAGAAAAGGGAAAAAAAGGATGACCAGATGGTCCATTTAAATAACAATATGCTAGGAGATTATTCATTATACATGATTTCATGAGATAATTATACAACAGAGCAGCCTCATTTCAGTTTGAATTGACATTTAACATTTAGATGGAAAAAGCTTCAAACAGTGCTTCTCCATAAAAGAATCCATGCCTATGGATTTTGGATTCTTTTACACAAATGTGAAGATTTCTAAGGATTTTTATTGTAAGTTATTCCTAATGACATATTTGTTTGCTTTTCTTAGGAGCTAATCCTTCCAAGTGTTGTAGCAGTAGTAGTAGTAGTAGTAGTAGTAGTAGTAGTAGTAGTAGTAGTAGTGGTGTTGGTGGTGGTGGTGGTGGTGGTGGTAGTAGTGGTATTGGTAGTAGTAGTAGTAATGGTGGTGGTGGTGGTAGTAGTAGTAATGGTGGTGGTGGTGGTAGTAGTAGTAATGGTGGTGGTGGTAGTAATGGTGGTGGTGGTGGTAGTAGTAGTAGTGGTAGTAATGGTGGTAGTAGTAATGGTGGTGGTAGTAGTAGTAGTAGTAGTAGTAGTGGTAGTAATGGTGGTGGTAGTAGTAGCAATGGTTGTGGTGGTGGTAGTAGTAGTAGTACTAATGGTGGTAGTAGTACATGTCCTCATTTAAGAGAGGCCTGTTTTTCTTAATTTTACATTTCGGGACATCTAGTGGCTGCTGTGTTTTTTTTTTAATGTATATTGCTCATCACAGTTATACATTTAAAATAATAATAATAATGTATCACTCCTTTTGAAAATGAAACCACCAGGACGGCTGCACGTGTCTCCACGCGGCGGTGCGATCGGGCCACGTGGACACACTCCGCCTGCTCCTCCGTCACCCCGGGCCAAGAGACCCCGCCCCCGGCATCCAACCCGACGCAGATCCGGCGTTAGCGGCGTTCCCCTCCGAGCTCCTGAACCACGCCAACTCTGACGGATGGACGGCGGCTCACATGGCGGCCGCTCTCGGCCTCAAGGTTCAATAAATTGCTTTGCCTGCGGAGGCGGCCATTTTTTCCTAATATGGAGTTTGTGTAGGAGTGCCTGGAGGTTCTGTGCAGCCACCGTGAGCAGGACATCGAGAGGAGAGACAAATGCAATCGCACCATTCACGACGTTGCCACTGACGACTGCAAGGAGCTCCTGGAAAACCTCGGTGAGGATCAATGGTGTTGACGTGTTAAAGTGGCGGCCCGGGGGGCCAAATGTGGCCCGCCGCATCATTTTGTGCGGCCCGGGAAAGTCAAACACGAGTTTCTTTTTTAGCATCAAATTTAAATGAAGTATAGATGTATATTACATTTCCGGATTTTCCCCCTTTTAAATCAATCATTGTCATTTTTTAATCATTTTTTTTGTTTTTAGTCCAAAAATCATTTTGGAAAATCTAAAAATATATAAATAAAAACCTAAAATAAACATTGTTTTAGATCTATAAAAAATGGAATATTCAGAGCTTTGAATCCAGTATTTTTTTAATCATTTTTTTTTCAGTTTTTCGTTCAAAAATCACTTTGTAAAATCAAAAAATAATTTAAAAAAAACTAAAACAAACTTTTTCAGATCTATAAAAAAGGAATATCCAGGCTTTTTAATCCAGTAATTTTTTATCCAGTTTTTTCAGTTTTTAGTTCAAAAATAATTTTGCAAAATCAAAAAATATATTTAAAAGATCTCAAATAAACATTGTTTTAGATCTATAAAAAACTGAATATTCAGGGATTTTAATCCAGTTCTTTTAATCCATTTATAAAATAAATAAATCTAAATATGGTCATTCCCCCTTCCTTCGCAGATTGTTACGCCGTCCCGGTGTGTCTTCAGTACCCGGACAGCGGTCCGACGTGTCCTCTAGACGGGGACGAGCGCGAAGAACCGTCCGAGCTCCAATCGATGTTGTCCAGGATCTCAGTGGAGCGTTCCGCCTCTTGGCCTCAGTTGGGAGTGTCCGTTAGCCACGCCCTCGACGCGCACCTGCAGGCGCTGTGCGGTGAGGACGCCCAGCGCCCCCTGCTGGGGCTCACCGCCGACAGCATCTCCTCCGTTACCATCGGTGGGTGACAAGCGACCTTTCTGTTCCCTTTTTTTCCCCCCGTTTCTTGTTGGTCACGTGGGTTGCGCCGTTTCAGGAGGTCAAGAATGGCGGGCGGGTCAGGAACTTGCCGTGTCGCCGTGGGATCTGGTTCGGAAACCTCTTGGTCAAGTCATCACTGTCCGACTTAAAGGTATGTCCAGAAAATTATTTCAAAAAAAAGGAAGAAAGACAACTTGATGAGTGGTTAGCGTATCGGCCTCACACTTCTGGGGTCGAGGGTTCAATCCCAGAAGTGTTTTTTTTTTTTCTTAGGTGGGTTCCTCCCACATCCCCAAAATATGCTAGGCTAACTTAGCACTCTAAATTGCTCCTAGCTATGATTGGTTGTACATCTTCTTGTGTGCTGTGATTGGTTGGCCACCGATTGGAGATGTTTTTAGTTGGCTGGGATAGGCTCCGGCACCCCCTGTGAACCTTGTGAGAATAAGAACTTCAGAACATGAATGCATGAAATATTGCTTTTCAAATGTCAGTTTTAGGGCACAAAAAATCTATTTTTTTTAACATATCGCCCAATTTTTGAACTTACAATTTTTTTTATCTTATTTTTTTGTATAGCTTTTTTTTAAATCTTGTTTAAATGTTTAAAAAAATTATTTTAAATATAATCTTTCCAAATTTTTGCGTGTATTTTTCTTGAGATTTAATAAGAGCCACATTTTCTCCCGGCAAGAATGGTTTCATTAAGCTGGCAGATATCTGCAAAAAGCAATCTATTCTATTTTTAGGCCTTTCGGAGTCCCGTCTGGACGAGTTGTCCCTGGAAAGTCTGTTCCCGCTGCCCGTGCTGCTCAACTACGTTCGCTTGGTCAGTGAGAAGGAATTAATTTTAATTTGCTTTCCAAAAATTGGAGATCATTTGGAATCTGATGTAAAATGGATGATGTTTGTGACAGGTGGAACAATACGGGAGTGTCATCTTTCACGGCTTGGAGGACAGCTGTCAGGACTACCTTGCCGCTTTATTGGCTCGCTGCATTAAGGTAGGAAAAGAAGGATTTTCTCACATATACATTTATTATTAAAGAATGACTGAATCCAGGGGACGGCTGCAGATTTTTTTGGGGGGTTGGGCCAACGTGGGTGGGGTGGGGCTTAGTTAGGGTTAGCAGGGGGGGTTAGCATTTGGCGCAACCATCCAGCACCTGGCCCAAGCCTATTCTTATGGAATGCTAGACCTTTGTATCAAATCAAAAGTCTTTATTGTCATCATACACAGCTGCGTATAATGAAATGACTGCAATATCCTTCCACAAAGGTGCTTTTAAATGGGTGAAAATGGTCAAAAGTTTGCACTTTGATGGCCCACGTTTGAAATAGGTTAAAAAAAAGTCTTGGACTGGCTTTGACAGTTTATACCACGTGTCAAAGTGGCGGCCCGTGGGCCAAATCTGGCCCGCCGCGTCATTTTGTGCGGCCCCAAAAAGTAAATGATGAGTGCCCACTTTCTGTTTTAGGATCAAATTTTAATGAATAGAATAGATTTATATTACATTTCCTGATTTCCCCCCTTTTAAATCAATAATTGTCATTTTTTAATCATTTTTTCTGTGTTTTTAGTTCAAAAATAATTTTGTTAAATCTAAAAATATTTTTAAAAAAGGCAAAATAAACATTGTTTTAGATCTATAAAAAATGGAATATTCAGGGATTTTAATCCATTTACAAAATAAATATCTAAATATTCTATCTAAAATGGTCCCTGACGACAGGCTCCTCCCCCTAACTCCCTCCCTCTCCATTTCAGTCCAAGCAGGAGGCTGGTGGCCATGTTTGCGAGGTGGTGAATGTAGAGGTACAGGACAGTCTGACCAAGGAGAAGCTGCTGGACGTCCTGGTCTCGTGCGGTAAGACGATTGGTCGCCATCGTGTTGTCAAACGTCGTCAACTCCTCCTTCAATGTCCTCGTCGTCCTCTCGTCGACGCAGGCTTCCTGCTACCGGCAACGGCGGCGTCCGATCACGGCCGCTGCGTGGTGCTGCTCTTGACGGGTTTGGAGAAGTCGGCGTCCTTGTCGGGCCTGCTGGGAGATCTGTGCCACAGCTTGGACAACAGAAGCTCCGGCACCCCCTTGCCGCTCGCCGCCGGTAAATCATCGTTGGGCAACGTTTGATAAACGGATTCCACGGCCACCCGTGGCGAGAAACTTGCCGCCGCTTCCTCTTCAGGGCCTCATCGCTTCTGCCAGCGCAGTTTTCTGATTGGCTCCCTGTCCAAGCCCCGGCTCCAAGGCTCGGAACTCCGCCTCCAGCAGCATTTCCGATGGCTGCGTCTGCGCTGGGATCAAGAGCCGCTTCACGGATTGCTGGCTAGGCACCTGCGCAGGAAGTTGCTGAATGAGGTTAGAGTTCAACTCCCGTTTTTTTTGCATCCTCCAAACCACTGGTGTCAAAGTGACGGCCAGCGGGCCAAATGTGGCCCACCGCATCATTTTGTGCGGCCCGAGAAAGTCAATCATGAGTGCCAAATTTCAGTTTTAGGATCAAATTAAAATGAAGAGTATAGATGTATATTATATTTCCTATATTTCCCCTTTTTAAATCAATAATTGCAATTTTTATACATTTTTTTGGGTGTTTTAAGGTCAAAAATTATTTGGTGAAATCTAAAAAAATATATAAAAAAATCTAATCAACATTGTTTTAGAGCTATAAAAACTGATTATTCAGGTCTTAATCCATTTATAAAAAAAATCTAAATATTATATCTAAAATGGTCCGATAGATATTAAATTTCCTGATTTTCCCCCTTTTAAATCAATAATTGTCATTTTTTTAATCCATTTTTCTGTTTTTAGTTTAAAAATATTTTTTTAAAATCTAAAAATATATTTAAAAAAAAGCTAAAATAAACATTGTTTTAGATCTACAGAAAACTGAATATTCAGGCCTTTTAATCCATTTATTTAAAAAAAAGGTAAATATTCTATCTAAAATGGTCCCGGGCCACATGAAATGAAGTTGACATTAATGCGACCCACGAACCAAACCGAGTTTGACACCCTTTGCCACTTTTTCTCCCCCAGACGGCGAGCGCGACGTGGTCCAACGACGGCGTCATGGAGAAGGCGGTGACGTGGGTGTCTCAAGTGTGGCAGCAGCTCAACGCCTGCCTGGCGCACCTGGGCGCTCACGAAGCCTTGATGGGACCCGCCCACTTCATGGCGTGTCCCGTGCACACCCGCGACGCGCACGCCGTCGTCAGGTAAGAATGGACGCCAAACGCTAGGAATGGCAGTCATATAAATGATCGTGCTGCATTCAGGTGGTTGTCCCGACTGTGGGACGCCGTGGTGGTCCCTCGCGTGGAGGCGGCGATCGTCTCCCGGGTGACGGCCAGGCGCGCCTCCTCCACGGTGCCGGGTGACGTCGTTCTGAGCCCCGGCCAGCAGGCGGTGCTAAAGGCAGCCCTCAGCATCCTGGTTAATAAAGCGGTCCTGCGAGGATGCCCTCTACCTCGTCACGGTCAGATTAAAAAAAGATTTAAATAACATTTTAGCAGTATTTGTAGTTTTGGAACGATTTCAAAATGTTTTCTTTATTTACAGAAGTGGTGTTTATGGGCGGAGCCCTGCCTTTGACCGCCACAGGATCCTTTAAAGGAAGTAGCGGTGGCAGAAAGTGTCGAGACAAGCTGAGACGATCCAATACCAGCCCTCGAAAGAGAGCAAGTCCCGCCTCCAGTTGGACCGGGAGCTCCTTTAGACACGGTGAGCTGTCAATCATTCTGTCCGAGAACGTTTAATGGTCATTTGTGGTCAAGGTACATTTATACTTGGCAGATAATTATTGCTTTAAATCAACTTTGGCAAATTTGACAAGGAATGAATGAATGAATGGATGAATGAATGAATAAAAATAAAATGTATTTTTTTAATACTTTCAGGCGCTGTCTCGGCCACTGATGTAAGCTGTATCACCAATGGGAAAGTCCACAGGTTGTTATTCCACTAAATATCCTAAAAGTGCAACAATGGACTGAAATATTGCCCATATTTTAACTGGGGTGGGTGCGTTTTGTTCAATTGTCTTCAGGGAGGCGTCCAATTTATCGTTGTTCTCCGATGACGAGACGGACTTGATCCAAGAGCTTCAGTCGTTATGCTCCAGCAAGTCAGAACCGGACATTAGACAGGTACCTTTAACTCACTCTTGTGGGAATAAATGTGTTTTTATTCAAAAGTATAGCTAGGATATCATTTTTAAAAATGATTGTGGTGATGATGTGAGATTTGTCCTTTCCTCAGATGTTGTCATCCAAGGACGACAATGTCCTTCTCTTTGTCAGTGGAGGTCTTGCCGGAGCTCCGCCTTCCACGCCACAGAAAGAAGTCACTGTGGACCAATCAGCTCAGCCGGTGAGTAAGCAGAAAAAAAACAAATTTGGGAAAAATAAATAACAATGTGGCGTTCCTTTAAAGTTTAAATGATGAAAACGGCACTTTTGATGTTTTAAGCGCCCTCTACTGGCTCAGGTTGGCGTGTCTGCTATAAATAAAGGCATTACATTGAAAATGTACTTTTTTAAAATTTTAAAAAAATATAAAACCTTGATGCACTTGCATAAAAAATGCATGAATTACAGAAATCATCAAAAAATGAACTTTTATCTAATATATATGTTGTAGTTTGCAATATTAACCCCCACGTCCTTTCCACAGTCGCTATCTCCTCAGAACGCTCAACGACGCTGGAGCTCTCGGCTGAAATCCCAACTGCCCGTGCCCAGCAGAGGGCAGCAACCTCCGCCTCGCGTTCCTGTGAGCAACCACCACCACCGCCACAACAGCAGCAGCAGCAACAACAACAACAACAACAAGGCAAACAGCAGCAGCAGCAAGACCAACAAACAAGCACAGGAGCACATCTGGCTCCTACAACAACCCAATCACAAATAAACACACCCCTCTCTTAGCCCCGCCCACTAAAGGAAAAGCCAATCCCCCAAATGGAAATCTCTCTCTCTTTCTCCTCCCCAAATTCATGGAGGACGAAAATGCTACTTTTTGAGGACTCATCCTTCAATGACGTCATTCCTCACTCCTCTAAACTGATTGGACGCCCGTCCCGGCCAATGGCATCCCACCAGACAAGGAAGTGAGTATTTAGAAAGTTGCTAATAGAGAACATTGACGTGATTTGCACAAGTGACATTTGGAAAACACGCAATCAAAAAATAATAATAAATCAAGCCCGGTATGCATATTTTGTTTCTCCATTATGAATATTTTAAAGCAAGAATTTCCCAAAAACAAGCCTTTTTTCCCCCCTTACAATTTTTCCACAGTATAATTGTTTACTTCTAAACTTGTCTGGAAATACTTGAATAGTGTCCTTAACTTAATACTACTCCTTTCCTCAAATATCTAAGTTTTTTTGTGTACCGGGCTCAATAACTGCAGTAACTAAACTAGTGGTAGGTCCAAACAAAAATATACTAAAAAAAATGTAACAACTCTAATAGGTCAACATTTACTAAATCCAAAAGTATCTTATTAAAACGTGTATTTGGTGGCCATCTACAGTTGAGTATTTTGCTGTGGATACAGTATGTGATGTAGAAGTATTATACACTTACTCAGCAGTCCCTCGTAGGCCAAGACTTTGAAACTCGTAGTACCGCTACACGTCCTGCAGGGGGTGTACTTTTGCGTACTTTGGGGACCAGATTTTCTTAGTTGTCGAAGCAAATATCCGATGTTTTTTTCTTCAAGAGTGTCATTTTTTTGTGGGTTTGAGCTGTGCTTTCGGACGTCAATCAGGGTTTTACGTGTAAATAAGAGTTTTGGAATGAGCACGACAATGACGTTTGTACAGTCGACTTTAACAAAAAAAGTGTTTGAAAGTGAGTACTAGACGTGTACTGTAAGCCATATTACTACTACTACTACTACTACTACTAAGAAGGACAAGCGACATTTTGTTTTCCTGTCATCAATCACTGTGTATGCTTTGATTCACAACCAAGATTTATTTGATGTTTATAAAGCTATCAATCTAGAAATATATATATATAAATGGATGTATACATATGTACAGGAGAGACTCGAATCGGTTTCCAAAGTGTATGACGGTCGTTGGAGTTTTTTCACCCCCCCCAAAAAACAAAACAAAAAAACAACAGTTGTCTTTTAAGCACAAAAATATTAAAAATAACGTGAATAAAAGCCAGGGTGGTTATTTTTGGAGGGGGAATTTGTCAACTGCTTAAACTGACATTGCAACTCAACTACCGTATTTTCACGACTATAAGGCGCACTTAAAAGTCTGAAATTTTCTCCAAAATAGACAATATAATCCAGTGCGCATTAAATATGGAAAAAAATAAAATGTGTCATTCATTGATGGTGCGCCTTATAATCATGAAAATACGGTAAATCATAATTTCATACAAACGTACATTTGACAAATGTTTTGTAAATATCATGAACGGAAAAAAAATATTTTTTAAATATTCCTACGAACGAACAAAGGATTTGCGAAGCCAGCAAAAAAAAGATGACAAAAACAAATATCCAAAATGGCGGACACCTTTGAATGAATTACTGGCAAGGTGCACGCTTTTTTCCCCTTTTCAGTACCTGTGCGCGTCTCTAAAGTGCTTTGGACGGCGACGTCTAAAGCCGCGTGTCCAGCGCGTCGTCTTCGGCCTCCTCGGGCAGCGAGGCGATGTTAGCCAGTGGCGGTGGCGCCGCCCTCTTGGTGGAGTTGAGGCGGTGCAACTGGGGGCCCAGACGCAGGCGGTCCGATGGACTCATGGCCTGTTTCAGTTGGCTCGTCTCGTTGAGAAGCTTGTGGATGCTGTCGTACGTCTTGATGGAGCTGCCCGACATCATCTGCGTACACACCAAATACAAGTTACACGTAATTGCTTTCATATAGATCTATAGTCTCTCGAGCACAGGTGTCAAAGTGGTGGCTCGGGGGCCGTATCTGTTTTTTTAAGGGTGACGGAATAAACATTTTGTCTGTCGTAAATGTAACCTTTTAAAATGCTGGTGCTCAATACGCCTATTGTAAACAATGCATTTCTGACTATATTTTAACCCATTTCTATTGCCTTCATTCATTCCATCCAAATTTGAATGTCTTTCTTCTCTAGCCGCCATGTTTCATTTTAGTAGCTCTACCATGAACGCATTTACCATCATTAATTGGTCGTTGTTTGTTCTTAAAAAATAAGAAATGCGCATTTTCTTCGACGGCAAAAAAACATTGAAAAAAATCTACACTATTCAGAAGTGTAGAAGAAGAAAACTTTCTCACCAGGAATGACTGGCACTCCAGGAGAGGTTCCACACGATGCTCAGAAAGAATGACGGTGCACCCCGAGAACGACTGTTTCAGCGTCTTCCGCAAAACTTGGAGCGTTCTAGACAAACAACAACGACACCATTAACAATTGGACGTGTTTTGTTTTGTTTGTTTTCTCGTCGAACTCACATGGGGTCGAGGTAGGACGAGGGTTCGTCCAGCAGCAGGATTCGAGCTTTGCTTAGGATGGAGCGAGCCAAACACATGAGCTGTTTGTGTCCGTTGCTCAGCACGTTTCCACCGTCTTCCAACTGAAAGTCCAACTTGTCGGGGAACTGCTCGATCACCGACTTCAAGCCCACCTGAAAACAGTAAGATGCTATTTATGCTACTTAAGCTAGCACGCACTTGGCTGTGAGGCTGTTACAATTTGAGCCGAAACGGTGCAACCTAAATTCAATGTCATCAATTTAACATGTCATTTGGTCGAAAATAATTTTTCGGGAGACATTTTTATATCCAAGATTTGTGTTGTGTGCAGTGGAAATCAATTTAAGACGTTAGCCACAAATGCTAGCATCCAGGAGCGATCCTTGTATACGACGCTAGCTGCTAAAACTAGCATCCAGTTGACATTAGCCACTAATGTTATCCTTCAGTAGAGGTCATTTGTTGACTTTAGCCGCTAATATGTCATTTAATAGAGCTTCTCATATGATGTGAGCCAATTACGCTAGCATCCAATAGATGTCAGTGTATGGCGTTTTTTGATAGTTAGTATCCGTTAATGTTATCATTTAATAGGGAGTCTCCTATGGTGTTAGCCAATTACGTTAGCATCCAATAGAGGTCATTGTATGGTGTTATCTGATGTTAGCATCCGCTAATGTTTACATTTAAGGATTCTCCTATGATGTTAGCCAATTACGGTAGCGTCCAGTCGAGGTCAAGGTATGACGTTGTCTGATAATGTTAGCATCAGTAGAGTTCAGTGTATGACGCTAATGTTATCATCTATTACATAGGTGTCAAAGTGGCGGTCCGGGGCCCAAATGTGGCCCGGCGCATCATATTGTGGGGCCCGGGAAAGTAAATGAGTGGCGACTTTCTGTTTTAGGATCAAATTAAAATGAAGAGTATAGATGCATATTACATTTTCTGATTTTGCCCCTTTTTAAATCAAGAATTGTAGCTTTTTATCAATTTTTCTGTGTTTTTAGTTCATAAAGCATTTTGTAAAATCTAAAAAAAATAATAAAAAACTAAAATAAACATTATTTTAGATCTATAAAAAAACAGAATATTCAGGACTTTTAGTCCAGTTCTTTTAATCCATTTATAAAAAAATGTAAAAAGTATTTCCAGCCGTACCTCGTCAGCCACCCTCCACAACTCGTCGTCGCTGTAGCGGCCGTAAGGGTCCAAGTTCATCCGAAACGTTCCGGTCAAGATGAAAACTTTCTGGAGAGGACAAACATCTCGGTAGCACCGACCCGACAAACGCAGTCTCCGCCCCCTTCCCCACAATACCTGCGGCACCACGCCGAAGGCCTTCCTCCATGCGTGAAGCGACACGGAGCTCCAGGAGACGCCGTCCACGCAAATGTCGCCGTCCGTGGAAGCCAGACGCAAGAGCGCCGAGAGCAAGGTGCTTTTTCCGGAACCCGTACGACCCAGTAGGCCCACCTAAAGGGGGGAAGACGCAGAAAATGTGGTCGGCAGACTCCTCCCCCTTTTCTTATGGACGTCCGAAAACCAAACTGACGCTGCGTCCGCCTTCCACCGAGAAACTGATGTCGCTCAGGATGGCCCGTCCGGCCTCCGTGTACTTGACGGTCAGACCCCGGACGTCCATTTGACCCCGATTGGGCCAATAGTCTTGAGCGTGCGGGTTATCGATGACCAGGTCGCTCCCCGCCTTCCCCCCTTTGCTCGCCGACGCGTCCTCCGACGGGAGGTCGATGAACTTGAAGACGCGATCCACCGAACGCATCTGATTAAAAAAAAGGGGACGGCGGCGGTCAGTGGGTGGTGGGAAGCCACGGCGCCCCCCGTGAGCGTGACGTACCAGACCGTCCACGGTGATGCTGGTGATGACGGCCCACTGGAAGGTTCCCAGGATGAGCATGGCCAGCGCCACGATGATGCCGATTTCACCCGGCTTGTCCTCTGCCGTCCCGAGGACACACACAGATGATAATGTGACAAGCGCGTACATACAGACGCACGTCCTGTGCTTGGACGCAATCTGGGACAATGGACACGCTGCCACGTTAAGATAAGACTCATCCCAAATGTTATTTGAGGACGTTAAAAGAACAGGATTGTATCTCTTGTGCTAGGTCAAGGTTGGCACACTCGGGGGGTTGCTTCGCTTTGGGCTGCTTTAACGTCAACTTGATTTCATGTACGGACCATTTTAGATAGAATATTTAGATTTTTTTATTTCATAAATGGATTAGAAGAACTGGGTTAAAAGCCCTGGATATTCAGGTTTTTATAGATCTAAAAAAGTGTTTTGAGATTTATTTCTAAGTAAGAGAAAATGTCTTTTTATCATTATGTTCCATATTAAAGTGGGAAATAGAAAATATTTTTATATGTTTTTAGAGTTTACCAAATGTTTTTTGAACTAAAAACACAAAAAAAATGATTTAAAAAATTGTCAAGGATGTCAGACTTGGGTTCGTTTGCGGGTCACTTTAACGTTAACTTGATTTCACATGGGCTGGATCATTTTATATAAATATATATAGATTCAATATAATATTTATATACTTTTTAAAATATAAATGGATTAAAATAACTGGATTCAAATCCCTGAATATTCCGTTTTTTATAGATCTAAAACAATGTTTATTTTAGCTTTTTTTTTTTAAATATATTTTTAGATTTTACATATTTTTAACTAAAAACTGAAAAAAAATGTGTCGAGTGCAAAGGGTGTCAATAGTTAAGTGAGTAGGAGAGTAGGGATGTACTCACGGTTGGTGCCGACGGCGATGAAGGCGGCGGCGGTGAAAAAGAGCACAAAGATGACGTCGCAGCGGAAAAGGAACCAGCGCAGCGTGGCCAGGTAGTGAAACCAGGCGGCCGTGTGCGTGTTGAGCGCCTTGTGGAAGAGCATCTCAAAGTAGGTCTGCCGCCCGAAGGCCCGGATGGTCCACAGACCCCTCAGCGAGATGATCACGTGAGAGAAGATGCTGCTGCGAGCTGCCAGGAGGGAAGAGAGAGAAAAAGTCAGACGCTTTGGACATATTGGATGACCCAAGCGGAATCCCGGAAAAAAAAACCCAGTGAGCGCCACGCCAGCAAATGAGGACTTGATGGATGTTCTTCATCTGAGCCAGCACACACCCACCAGCCAATGTCAGGATGGGGATGGAGGAAATCCCAAGCCGTCGCGGCCCATCCCGGCCAAGCCCGTAACAACGCCCTTCAACAGCACTAATTTTACCCTCCATAGCAAGGGTTTCAGACTCGGGTTGGTTTGCGGGCTGCATTATTGTCAACATTTCATGTGGGCTGGACCACTTTAGATAGAACATTTTTAGTTTTATAAATGGATTAAAAGCCCTGAATATTCAGTTTTTTATAGATCTAAAATAATGTTTATTTTTGTTTTTTTTTAATCTATATTTTTATATTTTACAAAATTATTTTTGAACTAAAAACACAAAAAAATGATTAAAAAATGACAATTATTGATTTAAAAGGGGAAAAATATGTAAATGTAATATACATCTATACTCTTCATTTGAATTTGATCCTAAAACAGAAAGTCGGCACTCTTGATTGACTTTCCCGGGCCACACAAAATGATGTGGCGGGCCAGATTTGGCCCCCGGCCCGCCACTTTGACACATGATGTTGACCCTAATAATGTGCTTTTGATTGATACAGTATTTCAGAAATACCACTTTGATGATTTTTCTTAAGTTTTTCCCTTCAAAGTTACACATTTGTACTCCAAGTGGTGAAAATTGGGGAATCAAGAGCCGGCTTATACGCGAGAAATTGTCAAATACAACCATTTTAAGGGTGTGGCTTATTCTCGTAAACAGTTTATATGCGAGTAAATGCGCTTACCTTCGGCTTCCAGCAACTTGAGTTGCTGTCCCGTCCTCAGGAAGTACTTTCGAAGGACGACGAAGATGACGGCCAGCGGGATGGCGGCGATGAAGATGTAGGGGCGGATGATGGACACTGTGAAGATGGCGCCCAAGACGATCACTGACAGCTAGCGCCGTGGGAATGAACGTTTTAATGGACACGGCACGGGACATTTTGACCCGTTTGTTCATTTTGCGCCGCGGTCGTCCTGGGCTCTCAAAATGGCGGCCACTTTACCTGTATGAGATCGAAGAGCACTAGCGGTAGCATGTCGTCGATGGTGGCCATGTCTTTGGTGAATCTGTTCATGATGCGGCCTGAAGGTGGCAGAAGGACCCAAAGACCCATGATTAAAGACCGCCGCCATTTGTCCATTTTCAAGGCTCCGCCTACCCGTCTTCATGGTGTTGAGCAGCGCCATGGGGGCCCGGAGCACGGAACTCAACATCTGCTCGTGCAGGCGCTTGGAGACGGTCAGCAGGGTGTGAACCAGCGGCAGTCCGCGGAAGAAACCCAGGGCCAGCACGCTCTCCGAGGTGGCCACGTAGATGTAGATGATGTAGTAGGCGCTGGTGGGCGTCACGATCACCGCCAGGTGAGTGGCCGGCGATGAGGCGTTGGGGTGCTGTTCGTCGATGTAGTTGGGCGAGTTGGGGTTGGCGCTGTCCCTCCAGATTTTGCTAAAATGGGGGAGACAATCGTAGCTAGGCTTGGGCGGTATTCAGTGTTTGACTAGCTAGCCTAGCGCGTATGTTTTTTGGGATGTAGTACTTGGACAAAACCAGGGAGAAAATGCAAACTGGGATCGAACCCAGGACCCTGGAACTGTGAGCCTGATGCGCTAACCACTTAATCCTCCTATAGGAGACGATTGTAGGCTTTAATTGCCGTATTGTCTCACATATTATTCGTTTCCGCTATTAATTATACCCTTAAAATGATTGAATATGACAATTTCCCTCGTATAAGCCGCCCCCTGATTGACCATTTTCACATCTTGGTTTTAATAGACTTACTCGGTAATCAGGTAGATGCCGATGACCGAACCGCCGACCTGAAGTAAAGAAACAAAAGAGAAATGAAAAAAAAAACGCAAGTGCTTTGATGCAACATCAGATGGGATAAATATAATCACCTCCACTACGAAGACTAGGAAGATAAAAACAAGGACGTAGACCAAACTCTTGTTGGTGGTGACGTAGCGTAGGTATGTACTCCACGACGTGGTCTCAAAGGCGTTTTCGCGCTCGTCGGCGAAACATTGCTGTTGAAGAAAGAAATTGGTCACGGCGAGGCGCCGTTTTGTGTCGGGTGGACACTACCCAGTGCCCAGACGTTTGGTCGACGGACGTTTGGTCGCCGGTCTTTTGGTGACAGAGTTTACTGTTGAAACCAGCTCCCAAAATTATATTATGAGAGAGTTTAATACCGAAGTACTGTTAAAATTAGTTGATATTTAGATGCTAAACTCTCTCATGAATATCATTTTGAGAGCTGGTTTCAACATTACTTAGATATTAAACAATATTTAGATATTAAACAGTATTTAGATATTAAACAGTACTTAGATATTAAACAGTATTTAGATATTAAACAGTACTTCGATATTAAACTCTCTCACGAATAAAATTTTGAGAGCTGGTTTCAACAATAAACTCTGTTACCAAACGTCCGGCGACCAAACGTCCGGCGACCAAACGTCCGGCGACCAAACGTCCGGCGACCAAACGTCCGGCCACGGCACTACCTCCATGTCTTCTTCATCCACTTCCTCGCTGATGTCATAGACGCTGTCTTTGGACAGACGCCGGGCGTAGATGTCCAAGTCGGACGGAAGATCCAGGTGGGACGGCGCCACCGAGAGTTTCTTCAGGAAGGACGACTGCACGGGAGGGTGGTGGCACTCGTGGGAGGGGCCGGTGATGAACGCCAGCACGGATTGGCGCCGCTGCCCGCTCAGGTGGGGCAAGCCGTGGTGGTACACGTTCCCCCTGGGGAGCACCTCCTCCACCTGCTCGTCCTCGGGCACCACCGAGAACTTCCTCTCCGAGAGCTCGGCGTCCTCGCCGTTGGACGGCGCCGCCCCGTTGGCGTTCTGCTGTCCGATGAAGGAGAACTTGTGGGCGGCGGCCAGCGGGTTGAGGATCAGCGACTGCTTGCGCTTCTCCGGGTGGGCCTCGTTGACCGCCACGGCGGGGGGCGGCGCCGGCGGCTGGCGCGAGGACCGCCGCCCGGGCTCGGCGACGCCCCACGGGGCGGCGCCCTCGTCCACCGACACCCGGCGAAGGGTCTCGGTGAGCAGGGAGCCGCGGCGCTCTGCGTTGACGTTGTCGTAGGCCTCCATGCCCAAGAGCAGCGAGCTGAAGTCGGGGCGTTGCGCCTGAAGTTGTCCGAAGGTGCCGTAGAAGAAGCAGTCGCCGTTGTGGAGCAGCAAAATCTGGTCGGCGCGTTTCAGGTGTTCCAACTTGCTGGTCACCACGATGCGGCTTTTGGAAGACATCAGCTCGCACACGCACCTGGCCACGACAAATACAGTCATTGGGAGCCAATCGAATGAGCCAATGGGATGGCTTACTTCTCAAAGATCTCCTTCTCCGTCACAATGTCCAAATGCGTGAAAGGTGCGTCCAGCAGGTAAAGGTCGGCGTCTTTGTACACCGCCCTTCGGAAAGAAAAACCCAGATTAATTAATGCATTTTCAGGACTATAAGGCGCACTTAAAAGTCTTAAATTGTCACTAAAATAGACAGGGCGCCTTATCATCCAATGCGCCTTATATATGGAACAAAAATGACATGTCATTTCTTGAAGGTGCGCCTTATAGTTGTGATAAAGTTGCGAAAATACAGTATTTACATTTTAAATACCTAGTTAACATATATAAATGTAAGATAGACAGTTTTTGCACGATTTGAACGAGGCCAAATAACATGTTTTTTTTCTCTCAAATATAATGTTAGAATCATTTGTTTCAGTTGTCACACTTTTTGGTATCCAAATTTAATTTGGTGTTGGAAAAAGTATTTTTTCAAAATTGAGTCTTGAAAAAGAGGGGGGTCGTCTTATATTCGGGCCAATACGGAAAAACTAGCCCTTTTTTGTCAATTTTTGCTTCCACAAAGATGACGAGTAAATGAGTGCGATACCTGGCCAATCCCAGTCGGGCCCTCTGACCTCCGCTGAGCGTCACGCCTCCTTCGCCCAGCAGGGTCTTGTCTTTTTCGGGCAACAACGCAAAGTCCTGCACGGGTAAAGCACACGGGCGCCATCTCAGAAATCAAAGTGAAAGCACAGGGCAAGCATTTTTTTTTATCCAACTCCCAGACATTTTGTTCAAAGTGTATCAGCGTATTGTGATAGTCTATCAAAATACAGGATTACATTTTTTTTTCAACAAACAGGATAGAAATATCTATGAGGAAGGTTAATGGTGGTACATTCAGTTATGTACACTCAGACGTTTTCTGTCAAAAACACACTAGCACGCAGATTATCAGGAAGCACAGAAGGGGGCGGGGTCACAAGGTCAAACATCACCATTGACGATATTATGCTTAAAATGTCCTACCTTTTTTTTAAAGCAGGACTTCCATTGGTAATGCATGAGGGATCAAGTTAAATAAAGGTTTAAATCGCTGTTAATCACACTTGTTTTGTACAAACACAAATCTGTGCAGGGTCAAGCCAAAAGTTTTTTTTTTTACGGTGGAGGTTTTTAGGATCTTTGCTAATTTTAGTCAAATACCACTTAAATATCCTTTTCATTTGTCAATGTTTAGCGACGCTTTGGGGTCCCCTGCAGACCAGGGAAGGCCCTCCCGCCACACTTTGGGCACCCCTCCCTCGTTTAGGTGAAAATTTAAGCCATTTTCGCCTCGTCCATCAAAACAAACTGTTTGAGGAGGCATGTACGTCTTCGCTAAAGTTTCAGCTAGCTCGGATCGTTAGCGGCTCGCTAAATTTGGCCCTGTTACCCGTCACACCCCATTTTTTTTGGTTGTCACGTTGACCCAGTGTGTCAAGATGTCCGCCTGTGGACAGTGCACACGGCGCTTGTTTGCTGTGGCAACAATGCGTGTTTGGGAGCAAAACACTTTAAAGTGCGCCCACATTGTGTGTGGGTCACTAAAGGTGAAAATCCCAATTTAAAGTTCAATCAAAACAAAAGGGCAAAAGTGACTTTTCTCAAGCTCAAGTGGTTCGTTACGAAGCATCCTCCCTCACTAAACACAACTGGTTTGTGTCTCCCGTCCCGGCCCATTATGGACCAACCAGCGGCTCACGTTACATCACGCTGCGTTCCCGTGGCAACAGAGTGGAGGTTATCCCACCGAGGGCTCTTCACTCACCACCTCGTGCTTATGAGAATTAGTTTGTGTCAGTGTGTGTTCGTGTGTGTGTGTGTGACAATTTCGATGAAGAAGAAGGTGTTTCCAACGCTTTGGAAGAGAAACCTGGAGAAAGTTTGACCTTAAGCCATAGTGACTGACAGCTAATTTATGGGCGTGATACGAGTACAGTGAAATTTAAAGGCTGCACGTAAAGTATGGGGTCAGGCAAAGTCATGTGACACATTTGTAGATTGAATAAAATAATATAAAATAAATAGAATACTCAGAGGTCACCCCCATTATTCTAAATAAATCGATCTCAATTTATTGACCAACTTATATACTATATATACACTGTCAAAAATTAACTCTAGAGCACTGGTGTCAAAGTGGCGGCTCAGGGGCCAAATCTGGCCCGACGCATCATTTTGTGCGGCCCGGGAAAGTCAATCATGAGTGCCAACTTTCTGTTTTAGGATCAAATTTATATGATAGATATAGATGTATATTAAATTTCCTGATTTTGCCCCTTTTAAATCATTAATTGTCATTTTGTAAAATGTAAAATTATTTTTTTAAAAAGCTCAAATAAACATTGTTTTAGATCTATAAAAAAACAGAATATTCAGGGGTTTTAATCTGGTTCTTTTAATCCATAATGGTAATTTTTAAATCAATAATTGTCATTTTTGTATCATTTTTTTCTGTGTTTTTAGTTCGAAAATAATTTTGTAAAATCTAAAAATATATTTAAAAAAAGCTAAAACAAACATTGTTTTGGATCTATAAAAATTGAATATTGAGGGCTTTTAGTCCAGTTCTTTTAATCCATTTATAAAAAAAAAAATCTCAATATTCTATGTAAAATGAAATCAAATTGACGTTAAAGCGGCCCGCCTACCAACCCGAGTCTGACATCCTTGATCTATATTTTTTTTACTTTATTGGCATGTTATTAATCCTACAAATGTGTCTGATCATTTTGAATTGAATTAAACCAAATGCTTTTTATTACCTGACTGTCTACAATACCGCAATACGATTTTCTATCATTGAATTTCTGCAGTTTTCCCAGTTTTCAATTTTTCTCCTCCATTGTACTGTTTCACACAGGTAAACGAACATTCAAAATTTATGGTCCAAGTACTCACCTCCTCCAGTTGGCAAGCCTTGATGACGGAGGCGTATCGGTATTCGTCGTAGGTGAGTCCGAAGAGGATGTTGTCTCGGATGGTGCCCGGCATGATCCACGACGTCTGCGAGGAGAAGGACACGCGACCGCTGTGTCGGATTTTGCCCTCCGACGGCATCAGTTCTCCCAGGATCAGCATGAGGAGGGAGCTCTGCGAGGAATGACGTCACGTGACGTGGGATGGCGCCGACCATGGGAATGGCGATCGTTGGAATATGACGGCTGACCTTTCCGGAACCCGTAGATCCGGCCACCGCCAACATCTTTCCTTTCTCCAGGTAGAGGCTGACGTTCTTCAAGACGGGCGTCACGTAAAGGTTGGTGAAAAAAAGGCCGCCGTTGGCATGGCCGCTCGCTTTGTTTTCCTGTTTGATTTTCTCAAACAACTCCACGATGCCCTAAAAAACACACACATTGGCAATAATAATGGATAGTTGAAGTGAGCATCTCGTTGGGGTTTGAATCTGGGTTCTTGTTGTGCTTAAGTTTTTACAAAAAAAATGTTTTTACAATATCCTGAAACTGGGGAAAACTCGCAATTCTGTCGGCCCTGGGTTTGATTCTAGATTAGTCCACCTGTGTGGAGTTTGCATGTTCTCCCTGGGCTTGCGTGGGTTTTCTCCAGGCACTCTAGTTTCCTCCCACAACTCAAAAACATGCATGCTAGGCTAGCTGGTCCAACACTAAATTGCCTAAACCTAGCTTTGATTGGTTATTCTCTAGCTCCAGCACCCCCCCATAGTCAAAGTTTTCATTGGTCTAAGGGTGTCCATCTCCCAACTCCATTTCACATGACCCATTTTTGATGGAATGTTTAGATTTTTTTAAATAAATAGATTAAATATATTAGTAATATTCCGTTTTTTTAGAGATCTAAAACAATGTTGATTTTAGCTTTTTTTATATATATATATTTTTAGATTTTACAAAATGATTTTTTAACTAAAAACACAGAAAATTGATTTAAAAAGGGGAAAACCTGGAAATATAATATACATCTATACTCTATTTGAATTTGATCCTAAAACAGAAAGTCATGATATACTTTCCCGGGCCGCACAAAATGATGCGGCGGGCCACATTTGGCCTCCGGGCCGCCACTTTGACACCTGTGCTCTATATTTTGCCATTCATAATTTATTTTTAATGCGGAATGATGCACTTTAGTGATTATTTTCCCCATTAACTGGTGACCAATCATTGGAGACCTACTGTGACTATTGTTATGATTAGCAACAGACAGCATCATTTACATGCTATTTTTTTGGCGAAATCGGCAATCTAATCTTATCTATGATATGGCCATTTGTTTTTATGATGACTTATTTCATTTTGTAGGCCACGGTCGTCCCACCTCGTCCCAGGAAGCCGAGACGTTGATGAGTTCCAACTCGGTGGTGGTCAAGTTGTACTCCAGAACGCGGTACTCTTCCTTCAACAAGAAATCCTACCAAAAAAAATAAGGACACCACCCATCAGTCCTGAGCGGGAACCCGAGGAAAAGCCACCCGGGACCAGCCCACCTCGATCTTGTTGACCAGGGCCAGCGTGTCGTACCACATCTGGATGGATCCGGGCAGCTGGCGCGTCAACGTCATGCGCAGGACCATGCAGTAGGACGCCGTGGTAAAGATGCGGCGCAGGATGATTCCCGTGCCCAACGCGTGCGGCACGATGGCCGACACGACCACCAAGATGGCCGAGAAGAAGTAGGCGGCGCTGTAGAAGTAGCGCAAGGAGCCGATCTTCCGGGTCAGCTTGACTTCGTCCCTGGAAGGGGGAAATGGTGGACGAACTGAGCGGCCATTTTGCTTGACTTGGTCTTCTTACTGTCGGATGTTCTTGATGATGGTCTCCATGACTTCCTCCCAGCCGTACGCCTTGACCGAATGGATGTTCTCCACGATCTCCGAGGTGAGCGCCAGACGTCGGTTGATCATGCTCGCTCGCTTTGCCCTTTTGGAAACAATCGCAGGCGGTCATAAACAAGCTAATATATCAATAATACAAAGAATATATGGGTAAATATTCATGTGAAGATGATAGCATTCAGTCCCATGGCCCAAAAACATGCATACTAGACTAGCTGTTTGACGACTCTAAATAGCCAAACCCACATGGTGTCAAAGTGGCGGCCCGGGGGCCGAATCTGGCCCGCCGCATCATTTTGTGCGGCCCAACAAAGTCAATCATGAGTTTCTGTTTTAGGATCAAATTCAAATGAAGAGTAGAGATGGATATTATATTTCCTAATTTTCCCCCTTTTTAGATCAATTATTGTCATTTTTTAATCAATTTCTTGGTGTTTTTAGGTCAAAAACATTTTGTAAGATCTAAAAATATATATAAAAAAAGCGAAAATAAACATTGTTTTAGATCTATAAAGATGGATTAGGCTCCAGCACAATTGTGAAGAAAAAATCTCGTCCAAAAAATAAATCATTATTCAGAGAGTCAACCAAAAATGTCATTTCTTTCCCCCCCTAAGAAAATCCTTTTAATTTCAGCAAGTGGCACACATCCGCTAGGGGGTGCTATGGCAGTTGCACTTTTACCTTACTCGTGTATAACACGCTACCACGAATTTTTTTGGAATCCGTTTTTAAAAAATGTCCATTAAATTGGAACTTTCTGATCATTCCAAAGAGGCCACACGTACAAATGAGGTCGTTAATTTACCCCAGCCGCTTATCCTCACAAGGTTCGCTGGGGTGCTGGAGCCTATCACGGCCCACAAACTGAAATCATGTTTTGGTGTTTGTTTTCAGAGATCTTTTTTGTTGTTGTTGTTTTTGTGCTCACCGGTGCGGTCCCATCTTCTGAGCCAGGCAGGCCTGGACGATGCCGAGCAGGGTGAGGGAGGCCAGCGCGCAGAAGCCGTACACCTCGATCAGTTCCCAGATCAAACCCACGCACAGGATGCACTGAAGAGGCGTGATCCACACAAAGTGCGCCAGGGCCAGACTCTACAAGTAAGCAATGTACCACATCAGCGTAATCCCCAAAAAAACACTAAAACGTGGGTTTAAATGGAAAAAAACCCATGTAAGACCACTTTTATTTAAAAAGTCACCGATTCACTAAAAAAACGTATATTCCAAAGCCAATTTCTTTCAAATATTTTACATTTGGTTTAATTATCCCAAAAAATCTGCATTTTTTTGTGTATTTACAACACAAAAATATTTGTAACAATAGCGCTGTATCGTCATAAATAGAAGTATAGAAAAGAAGAGTTTCATAATATTAGGATTAATAATAAAGCACAATTACCAACATAGTCTTGACAACCAAAAAATAGCTTCCTTTTTCCTAAACTTAATTCCACAAAATTAGCTTTTATGAACAATGTCGTCATTTATATTTAAAAAAAACTACACAAATATTTGACCATAATTGCTTATTTCTTCCTCAAAGTCTCAAGTTTGGCGTGGAACCCCGCCCCCAAACACTGTTCTTTCCCATGGGACCACTAGGGTGAAACCCTCCCCCTGCCCCTCCCCCTCCCCCCATCCCACCAGGCACATTGAAGTCAGACGCTAATTGCGTGTCCGCAAGTGTCAGAACACTTTGACATTCTACGTGTCCCCGAGAGCGCGGGCGGCCAACGGCGCGACACGTTACATCACCCCCCCGTGCGCGTTTACGACACCTTTCATCTCGCACGCCAAGTTTCAGCGACGGGCTTACCTCGTCCAGCTTGTTGAGGTGGGCCGACATGAGACTCACTAGCTGACCCGTGCTAATTTTGTCCAAAACTCGGCTGGACAGCTTCAGGGTCTGCACAAAAGATACATAAAAAATACAAAAAAATAAACCCTTAAAAGTGCCTTAAAATGGTTGAATTTGACAATTTCCCTCGTTTAAGCCGCACCCTGATTCACAATTTTCACCAACATATTCATGGTTTTCATTTAGCCAGCTAGCCTAGCGCGCATGTTTTTGGGATGTGGGCAAAAACCAAAATATGTCTGGATTTAGCGCATAGATGAAGGTTCTTACTTTTTTGTAGATGAGGCTGAAGAGCGCGATGCGGATCTGCATGCCCAGGTGATGCAGTCCGAAAATGGCCGGCTGTAAGAGCAGGAAGCGGGCGGTGAACAGCAGGCACAGGCCCAGGGCCAGGAAGTAACCCTGACCGCGCTCGGGGGCGTGGAAAGGGTCGAAGGAGGCGATGATGCGTCCCAGGAGTTGAGGTTGGACCGTCTTGGACGCCTCCTGATGGGATGGGACGACATAGACCAAGGGTGTCACACTCAGGTTGGGTCGCTTTAACGTCAACTTGACTTAATTTGGACCAGGTTAGATATAATGTTTAGATTATTTTTTAATAAATGGATTAAAAGAAGCGGATTAAAAGCCCTGAATATTCTGTTTTTTATAGATCTAAAACAATGTTTATTTTAATATATTTTTAGATTTTACAATATGATTTTCAAACTAAAAACAGAAAAAATTGATAAAAAATGACATTTATTGATTTAAAAGGGGCAAAATCATGAAATGTAATATACATCTATATCTATTATTTGAATTTGATCCTAAAACAGAAAGTCATGATTGACTTTCTCAGACCGCAAAAAAATGATGTGGCGGGCCAGATTTGGCCCCCGGGCCGCCACTTTGACACACTTGTCATAGACGGACAGGTTGAAGATGTTGCCACTCACCCCGAGATAGAGGAGGATCCCGAAAAAGATGAAGGGGCAGATGAAGCATCGTGCCAGGGCTCGCATCAATCTGGGTTTGCTTTTGGCAGAAACCACTTCTCGGTCCCATTCTCTGCCCGCAAACAACAACAACAACAACAATTAGCCTATAAAGTCATTTACAACGCATTTTGCGTCTGTTAAATCATTTACAAAAGATTTTCGTAAAAATAAGACATCACGCCAGATTCAAACTCATTTGAAATGCTCAATGTTAAACTTTATGATCATTTATTTGTCCACAAATGACAAAAATATTGTTCTAGGTGTCTACAGTAATCCCTCGAATATCGCGGGAAAAAGGACAAAGGACTAAAACACCCATCAAGCTGTTTTTGGGGATTCATTTTTACTGTGAGTACATTTTTCTAAAGTGTTTACATGATATTTAGATCTGAATACATTAGTCTTTTAATAAGCCTATTGCTTTTATTTAATATTTATACACTTTTTGATTATTCCACTTCTGTATGGGCCTGAAAACATGTATTGTGGTAGTTTATAATGATCCTATTTTGCATTTTTTAATTTTTACGAATATCTAATCTACATTAACTGCGATATTCGACTTGAAGAGTTTACAATATATTTTAAGACAGTCCATTTCACTTGTTTTTGATTGAAAAAAGACCCCAAAAAACCCAGGTTAATGCTTTAAAATGTACTGCACATTTTCTTGACTTTTCATTTCCTGTCCAGCGTCTTACTTTTATTTTTTTGGGTGTTTTTTCTTGCCTTCCAGCTCTTTCATGAAGACTTTTTTTGTGGACTTGTGCGAATGATGTGCGCCTTTTAAATGGAAGATAAAGTTCACGTTCCCAGAAGCCCTTTTTTTGTTTTTTTTTACGACGTTGCCAGCTTTAAAATAATGAAGCCAATCACTCACCGTCACACTTTTTTATTTTTTTTATTTTTTAAAAGGTCGACTCTTTAGCACTTGCTGTGTCGGGGAGTCAAGGACACACACACACACACACACACTGCTTTTTTATCTAAAAAACTCCTCACAATGACAAAAAAAGCCCAAAAATCTAAGTTTTTCTATAATTTTTTTGTCAAATTTTTTTGGTAATGTTACTTATGATAAACATGGCTGCCAAAGTTCAACTAACTCAATTAAATAAGCTTTGGGGGCTGAATTTTTATAACATTTCAAAAGATATTTAGTGTAAAGATTCCGTTAAAAAATGTGTACTTTTCTTATCAAATTGACAGCAGAAATGCTAGGCTAATTATATGCTAAATTTTTAGTTGTTTGTCTCTTTGGGCCTTGTGATTGGCTGCCCACCCATTCAGGGTGTCTCCTGCCTGGTACCCTAAGTCAACTGGGATAAGCTCCAACACCCCCATGCGTTACAAAAAAAATAAATGAATGAATGTTTGAAGGTTTTGCTACAAAACAAGAAACTCCGATAAATCAAGTTCACAAGGTCAGACTTGAGTGAAATATGTCACGGAAGTCCTTTTTTTTTTTAATAGAGTGCGCGGGGGAGACGGAATTGGAATGCCGGAGCCAAAAGCTTCAGTAACTTATTGGCCACCCGTGACGGAGCTGGTCGTCCAAACTATTTGAATTGAACGGGCAAACTATGGCCCGCGGGCCACATATGGCCCATTAGGCTTTTTAATCCGGCCCGCCAACGTTGTCCAAATAATGTTTTTCTTTTTCTCCCCAAGTTGGCGCTGTTTACGTGTTGAAGCCATTGGCAGTAGCTGTGTCCACTCTTATTTGTTTTTGGTGTTTTACAGCCCCTCTATCAATATTTTAAATGACATTTTAATATTTCTTAATACATTCTTTTTACTTAACTTTATACTTTGTACTTTTGACTTGACTTTGTACTTTGTACTTGACTTTGTAATTTGTACTTCCAACTTTTTACTTTACTTTGTACTTCCAACTTTTTACTTTACTTTGTACTTTTTACTTTACTTTGTACTTTTTACTTTACTTTGTACTTTTTACTTTACATTGTACTTTGTACTTTACTTTGTACTTTTTACTTTACTTTGTACTTTTTACTTTACTTTGTACTTTTTACTTTACTTTATACTTTTGACTTTGTACTTTATACTTTTGACTTTGTACTTTATACTTTTGATTTGACTTTGTACTTTATACTTTTTATTTTACTTTGTACTTTTTACTTTTTACTTTGTACTTTATACTTTGTACTTTGTACTTTATACTTTACTTTGTACTTTATACTTTATACTTTTTACTTTTTACTTTATACTTTTGACTTAAATGATGTGTGATGAGTATATTAATACTTGAGACCTTGTTTTCCGTTTGTTTCATATGTACTGTTAACGGATGCACTTTTTTATATGTATCCTATCTTCTGTTCTGACCCGGCCCATCTCGCGTCAAATTTTTAAACTCAATGTGGCCCACCCCGGGCCCAAAAGTTTGCCCACCCCTGATCTAAGCCAATGAGATAACATTTAGGAATCACTTAAGCTAAGAAAAAAGGTGTGTTTGTTTGCATCACATGCCCCCGTCGTTTATGTCTGGGCACGTCTTAAATGCCAACCCGTATTTGAAATGGAGATTGAGGCAAAGCAAGTGAGAGAGACGTCTTGCCACCGTAAACAAGTAAAAAAGGGCGCACGTGGACATAAAAAAAAAAAAGCAAAATAAAAGCCGCAAACCTTTCGAGCCTCTCCGAGAGGTTCCCGGCAAGGTCGTAGGAAGGTGCTTTATAAACGTCTGTCAGGTCCAACTTTTTACGGAAGCCCTTCCGGAGCAGCGGTGAGGTCCACCTAAATTCAAAAATAATAATAAAGGAATAACAAAGCCATTCCAACCTTTGACAAATAAAAAATCCCAATGTATATTTCCATTGGAAAAAAAGATGCAAAATTCACCCAAAAACAAGCCACCAAGTCTACATAAAATGCTTTATTGCTTTTAAATATTTAAATTTTATGCCCCCTTTTTTAAATACATATCTGTTAGCTTTTACTCATTTTTTAAGTATTGCAGAGAGGACATAAATATGAATAATGAGCAATTAACTCATGGAAGATCTAATATTCGCTATAGAATTGTTTCAATTCTGCTTCAAAAATAATTTGTCTCAAAATATTGTGTCTAATAGGCAAAAAAACCCACCAATTTCTTTAATGTAATTAAAAAAAGTTAATTAAAAATGTAAAATATTTGGTGTCAAGTGATTTTCATTGTGCCAAATTATCAAACTAATGTTTAAAAAAAATGGCATCTATGTTGTGTAAAGTACTTTTCTTTCTGCCAAGTTCTAAAAAATATGAAACTAATGTCAAAAAATGGCGTTTATTAACTATTTAGTGTATTTTTTGAACCTTTGTACTTCAATCCTGCATTTCAAATGTTTTATCTCCATAAATATTTGTGCAGCCATATTTAACATACCATAAGTAGCTAGTACAGTACTTTTGTCACTTCTATATAGATAATAAAGGAACGTACCAGAAGAAAAACCTGGAGAGAAAGTTGGCATCTTCCACGGGTGACTTCTGCATCCTCAGCTGGGTCGTGTACACCTGAGAGAGAGAGAGGCGAGTGCATGGGGGCCCGTCTCACTTTCATTTGTGGACCCCTCTTTTCTTTCTTTCTTTTAGGCGGACGACTTGCTTCCCCCCCTTCCCAGAGCAAAAATCCGGCTCCCAGCGGCGCGAGACCACCACCAGGAAAGTGTCCCGGTTTGGCGTGACGCTGCGCCGCGACGCGTCCGATGTCGGTGGAGCTTCCACGGGGCTGAACGGACTGACTTCTGGGTGGTGAGTGTGAGGGGCGCGTGAAGGAGGAGGAGGAGGAGGCCATCCTTTATGTGCGTGCGCGCGCACGACACACACACGCATACTCCTACACATACACGGTAGGGACAACACTTATCTGTGGAACAACAGACAAAAAAATGCGTTGAAAAAAAATCGTTATCTCCGTTTTTAGGAGAGATGATTAAAGAAGCATTCCACAGAAAGTACAAATAAAAAGATAGTAAAGTCACTTAAGTTTGTTTTTAAGTTCATTCGAAAATTACAGGCACTGACAATGACGTTGAATTAATAGTAGATTTTAATTTTGGTCATTCAAAATTAATCAAACAATTAAAAGTTGTATAGTTTGGGTTGTGAGCCTTTTTTGTTGGTTTAGGCGTAAGCATTAATGGCCTCAGTGCAGGAAACGACGACCTCTGCTGGACATTTACGGACACTAAACTATAACTGAGACGATTGAAAGCTTTATTGATATATCAACTTCGGAAATGTATGAAGTGTTTTAAAATAATTAATATACTATTATAACAGAAATTACGTACCATAAAATAACAGTCTGAATAAACATTATGTTAATATTAATAAATACACTTCTAAAAGTAATTATCAAGTATTACTACCTCGACCGTGTAATAGTTGGTCGCACCTGCTTATTGATTGGCCTTCGACTCTGTGCATTCTAAATCTTCTTCAGTAAAACATTAAAATGGACGATTCTATAGTTACAGGTTTCCCAGCAGGATACGAAAGTGACTCCAGCACCGAGGACTGGTACACGGAGCTTCCTCCCGAGAAAAAGATTGTCCATTTTCAAGTATGTTTGTCGTATACAATATTGAAAGTATCGCCACGTTAGCTCGGGCTATCGAGCTAGCTTGCTACCTCGGGCGACCGGTCCCTGGTTAGCTATAAAGTTAATGTCGCTTCTTTACCATTCATTTAATTGAAAAAAACGTGCAAATATATTCATTACAACGCGACCGACTTCGTGCACGGTCGGTTAATGAGTAAATTGGGATTCAAATGATTTTGTGAGATATTTTTGATGTAATGAAACACACACAAACAACTCAAATACTGAATAACTGCTAAATATTTGAAATGAATGTGAATTGAAGTACATATTAGGGTGTTTTTTTTAGCAATGCGATAAATAGAACGGCGAATTACGCGTTTATCAGTCAAAACATCATCCCTCAGAAGTACCATTTCTCAATATACAACTTTCTGTGTCAAAGTAGCGGCACGGGGGCCAATTCTGGCCCGCCCCATCATTTTGTGCGGCCGGGAAAGTAAATGATGAGCGCTGACTTTCTGTTTTAGGATTAAATTAAAATAGAGTATAGATATATAATAATTGTCATTTTTTAATCAATTTCTGTGTATTTAGTTCAAAAAATATTTTGTAAAATCTAAAAAAAAATATATAAAAAAAGCTAAAATAAACATTGTTTTAGATCTATAAAAATGGAATATTCAGGGGTTTTAATCCAGTTCTTTTAATCCATTTAAAAATTTAAAAAATGTAAATATGATCTAAAATGTTTTAGGCCCACGTGAAATCAAATTATGCAGCCCGCGAACTAACCCGAGTCCGACACCCTTGCACTACAGTATTTCCCATAATCTTAAAAAAAAATTAAAATCCCTTCTGAGACAAGGAATATCCTTACTGGCGTTGTTTTGTTCACAGAATTATACACGGATGTATTGTAAACAAGTGATGTTTGTTGTGACAGAATCCTGAAAAAGAAGAGGAAGAAGAGGTAGATAACGTCTTATTGATGAAAAACGCCATTAGTGAAGGCAACGTTCGTGCCATTGAACGGCTGCTGGATAAAGGTAACAACATTTTCATTCATATAAACACGCCTATTCAATGATAAGAGTACTTATGTTATTACAAGAATACTATTAACGTATGTATTATTGACAGGCATGGACGTAGAGACCAATCTGGGCTTTGATTGGACTCCACTGATGTTTGCTCTCATTCTGGCGGACGACAAAGTGGCCCAAGTGCTTTTGGAGCGTGGGGCCAATGCCAACTTCAGCAAAGGTTTGCACATCTGTCATATATTCCAATCAAATTCATTCCATTTTCCTTATTCCAGTTGCCACCAGCAGAACAAACGTAACAGGGCAGTCAAGCTACTAAATCCACTGTAAATCTATAATCTGTCATCACTTAACAGCGATGACGCCAAAGAGGAAATGTTGCAGAAAAAAAAACACACCTTTTGATCCGTGGGAGTTGTTTTCACTTGGGCTAATTTCTTTACTTACTCCTTTGCATTAATGCCCCAAAACACTCCAATGTAATGCTAACAATGCTAAAATGACATACAAAAATCTGCCTTCAAAACCCTATTATATGTTCCAAAACAGCAAAAATTATAAATCGCGAGAGTAAAAGAGTTATGCTACGAGGTTGACTTTCCAAAACATACAAAAATCTGCCTTTAAAACCCTATTATACGGCCCAAGACAGCAACATTTTAAAATTGTGAGATTCAAAGAGCCACGTGGGCGACGTTCCAAAACACAAAAATGGGCCCTAAAGTGTGTATTTAGAGAGAATAAAAATAATATTCGAAAGAGATAGATGGATGTAGATTCAATTAATCATTCTTTTTTTAATCTTTTTTTTCTGTTTTTACTTCAAAATTCATTTTGTAAAATCTAAAAAAAATATTTTAAAAAAGCTAAAATATACCTTGTTTTTAGTACTATAAAAAATTGAATATTCACGTGTTTTAATCCAGTTATTTTAATCCATTTAAAAAAAATCTAAATATTATTGTAAGTTTTTTAATCCATTTTTCTGTTTTTAGTTCAAAATTCATTTTGTAAATTCTAACCAAAATATAAAAAAAGCTAAAATAAATATTGTTGTAGATCTATAAAAAACTGAATATTCGGGGCTTTTAATCTAGTCCTTTTAATTCATTTATAAAAAAAAATCTATATATTCCATCTAAAATGGTCCACGTGAAATCAAGTTGACGTTAAAGCTGCCCAAAGCGAACCAAGCCGAGTCTGACACCCTTGGTGACTCCCTGGCTAAAAGGTCAAGTGAGTTCAGCATCATTTGACGGGAGTGTGGCATTTGTGCCAGGTGAAGTAAACAACGAAATGCCCCATTGGTTATTTTCTGAGGGAATCCACGAGTGAACGCATGAGGGAAACGCATCCCGCCATAGTAGCGCTACTATTCCCGCTCGGCAAAATCTCAGGATCAGCATTTATTTACCCAATTCCACGCAAACGCCAGCTCAGGCCCGTCTGCTTTGCGCCCACGCCAGGACTATGTAAACAAGAAAAACACAGCAACACACATGTTGGAAGTCCAAAAACAAATAGACACAAACACATTGCTGGAAAGCCGGTGGGAATTGAACGCGACGCCGGGGGTCTCGGCTTATGAGCGGCTCCAGACGTGGTCTTTAACCAGAGCTAATCTCGTGGCGTAATCAAAGTTCATACCTTACCTCCCATGATGGAGCGCTGTCCATAAATCAGAGTTAAATCAAAATTAGTGGAGGTTATCCTATTCATAATTTGGATTTTTCACATTTGCCTGGCGACCAAACGTCCGGGCGACCAAATGTCCGGGCGACCAAATGTCCGGGCGACCAAATGTCCGGGCGACCAAATGTCCGGGCGACCAAATGTCCGGGCGACCAAATGTCCGGGCGACCAAATGTCCGGGCGACCAAATGTCCGGGCGACCAAATGTCCAGGCGACCAAACGTCCAGGCGACCAAACGTCCAGGCGACCAAACATCCGGCCAGGGTCGCGAACGCACCAAACGTCACGTCTGCTGCTAGCTAGCTCTAGCGCCATTTTAGTCCTAATTGTTTACAATGAGACATTTCTCTGACTAGCAACGTCGTAACAATATCGTCAAAATAATTCTCAGACTTTTTCTACTTTGAAATCAGATGAAATGACTAAAAAGCAGATGTTTTCATGTACTTTTATTTTGAAATTATGTTTATGGCTGTCAAGAAATAAAATGTGAAAATATGACTCTCTCTGTCAAAATTGATTGACGATCCCTGGTTGAAATCTTACGGGATTCAATATACCAGGCCTTAATGTTCTTTATTTTACGAGGAAATAAGCTTGGGTAATTATATATTTGGCTAATTTGAGGTATGTTGGTATTGTCTACAGACAACAAGACGATGCTGATGGTGGCCTGCACCGCCCTGGCCCAGGAGAACCAAATTGCTCGCTGTGTGGCGCTTCTGCTTTCCAGGAACGCAGATCCCAACGCAACTGACAGGTGAGGTCACAACCGTAAAGAATTGACATTCCTTCAATGGAGTGTGGCGCGGGTTCAAGATCTGATTCCATCTGCAAGCACCCTCATAAACATGTTGAAGTACTATATTTTCACGACTATGCGGCGCATGGTATTTTTAGCCGCAGTGTCAGTATCGAGTGCTAACTGACAGATATTTGGAAATGACAGAGATTGATGTCATTGGAATTGTAGAATTTTTGGGGGTTGTCTTTAGACCTGGTAGAGTGTAGTCGTAATTGGAAATGGCGGTGATTTGAAATTGACAATTGATGAAAATATCCTTTTAATCCAATGGACACCTACGTATATCCATCTTTGTTGTTGATGAATATATCCATTACTGAACTTGAATAACATAGCCATGATTGGAATTGCCTGGTATAATTTCCACCGTGACGTCCAATCATTTCAAATCTTTCAAAAGGGTGGCAAAATACGGGCTGAACGAATTGTTTTTATTAAAAGTAATATCGCGTCATTTTCTATACGGGCTTCAACGTGGCCAGAATTCTGCTTTGCGCCAACCAAATGTTTCCTGTGTAAATCTAAGCAGAATGAGGGTGCAAGTTCCTTGTTTAGTATACAAGTTCAAGACCGTCCTTCCACCGGTGCCAGGAAAATGATCAATTCCGGGAAAATGATCGGTTCCTTCTTCGAACCGAGATTATGGAACGCCGTCCGACCGACCGACGGCCGATCCCCACGGACGTTGCTTACGTCACGTGGAGCGTCACGGCAGAAATGAAGAGCAGCTGGCTAGGCCTTTGCTTTTCGATAAACAAACAAACTCTGGACAAATACGACGTGGGCTCCCAATTGTTCACATGCGCTTACATTTACTGGCCTGTTAATGCCAGAAGTGGCTTTTTAGCTGCTCCGCACATGTTAGCATCTAAAACTAGCGACACACGGAAGCTAAAGGTCAACCTTTACTACCGTATTTTCATAAACGTGGAATTTTTCGCTCAAAAAATGACTGAATCGAAGGTACGGCTTATATGCGCATAAATTAGACTTGACATGGACGAAAGTACAACGTGACAAAGACGAAATAACGCAAGATATCATCATTTATTTCAAAATAGAGAAAAGATAAATAGATTAAATGCGAAACAAAATTTATTTTGACGTCTATTAATGAAATTCAAGGAAAAAAAAATAACCGTGCCTTGAAAAAACTTTACTCGCTCAGGGCGCCACCATCTTACCTAGCCACGACAAAAAATATAAAAATGTAAAATTTGCCAGATGGGCCGGGACAGAACAAGTTACGATACATATAAAAAAGTGCATCCGTTAACAGTACATACGAAAGATAAACAGAAAAAAGCACTCAAGTATTAACATACTCATCATTCAAGTCAAAAGTATGAAGTACAAAGTAAAAAGTAAAAAGGAATGTATTAAGAAATATTAAAATGCCATTTTAAAAAAGATAGAGTGGCTGTAAAACAACAAAAACAAAGAAGAGTGGACACAGCTACTGCCACTGGCTTCCGCGTGACGGCGCCATCTTGGGGGGGGGGGGGGGATAAAAAATTTAGACAACGTCGGCGAGCCGGATTAAAACGCCTCGTGGGCCCGATGTGGCCCGCGGGCCGTAGTTTGCCCATGTCTGGCCTAATATGTGAGAAAATACGGTATTCGTCATATCTAGCCTTGTTAATCACTACAAAATCTCCCCAAATGATGTTTTTACGGTCAGACCGATGAAGCGACGATTATGATTCGCTAACAAGCTCCATGAGAAAGACCCTCGTCACGCTGACAGTCGAAACGAACCATGGGACCGATCCTGTTTCCCGCTGGTGTAAAGAGGAAGTTTGCCGTAGTGAAGCGTCGAGGAATGTGTGCCAATTGACATAAAACATTATCTTTTGTCTACTTTGGAGGTGATTAATATGACTGTTTGCTGTCCCGCTGTTTGACCAACGCGGACTCTTTCCCAGAGAACACTCACTAAATCACCAACGGCAAATCAACAGCGAGCTGGCCTCGTTGACGTGTGCCACTTTAAAAGTGATTGATGTACTGTACCTTGTTTGTTTGGGCCCAGTTGGGGTTATTTCAATGGAATGCTCTTTATCTGCCCGACAAAGCGCGGGTCTTGTTGCCCCTAGTACAGGCAACGGCAACAAGTGACGCACAAAAAGCAAACATTACAAACTGTGAGAGTCAAAGAGCCACTTATATTGCATGTCATAAATGTCATATATTACTAAATATACTGTCAAATATGGCAAAATATATTTCCAATTGTATTGCAAAATGTGTCATTTTGAATTCATCATCCAATTAGACGATAACAATGGTTAGCGGCATCGCTAAATTAGAGCAATAGCCCAGTTTATAGTATTTATTCGTGTATAATGCGTCAAATTCTGCAACAAAAAAATGGAGGAAAGTTATACACGAATCCCGGTGAAGCACTGCCCTCTGCAGGTGAAATAGTCCACTCCAGCCTCTATATATAGTGAGAAACATAAGACCTGTCTTTGTCTGTCGGATGACGATATTCTAGCTTCTTTTACAGCCTTATATAATTAAACGTATAATAACTACGCTGTATGTTTTGCATTTGTTTATTTCAAGGTTTCAAGTGACATGTCTGATGCTGGCGGCTCGAGACAATCACTGCAAGGTCCTCAACCTCCTCGCATCCAACGGAGCCCACCTCAATATGCAGCAAGCTAACGGCTACACCGTACGTCACCCTCCGTGACCGGACGTTTGGTTTCCCGGACATTTGACAACCTGACAGTTTACTGTTGAAATCAGCTCTCAAAATTATATTCATATGAGAGTTTAATATCTAAATATCTACTGTTGAAACCAGCTCTCAAAGTTATATTCGCCTGGGCGACCAAAAATGTCCGGGCGACCAAAAATGTCCGGGCGGCCAAACGTCCGGGCGGCCAAACGTCCGGGCGGCCAAACGTCCGGGTGGCCAAACGTCCGGGCGGCCAAACGTCCGAGTGTCGAGACCCCCCCTACGGTTAGCTATGTTGGCGTTTAACATGAGTCTTCTGGCGCTCTCTCAGGCCTTGTCCATGGCCGTCCACCACGGTCGAAAAGAGGCCACGCTGGAGCTCCTCCTACTCGGAGCCGACAGGACCATCGGGACCAAGGAAGGAAAGAGTCCCGCTCAGCTGGCTTTGCTTCTCAAACGCACCGAGGTATGGTTAACACTGGCCGGACACTGTTTAGCCCACGTGATAAATACCGCACCGAGCCGGGGAAGTGCCTGCCGCCGCTACGGCGAACTGTCGCTCGTGGGACGCCGCGTGACGCCGCGTGACGTTGGCCAATTCGTGGAGGGGGATCTTGCGTTAGAATGCGTGCCAGGTGATTTATAGTTGACATCTGAATTCATTTGGAGTCAAATGGAGTTTCTTTTTTGGACGTATGATGAGAAGCTTTCGGTCCTTCAAGGATAAAAACTATTTGAATTTTAGGTAATATTTTTGACGTGGGGGAATATAAATTGAACAATCAGGCTTAATTAAGACTGAAAACTAAAAAATTACAAATAATAATAATTTAAATCTCATTATACTTGTATAATGACAGTAAAAGCATTCAATTCAATTCGAAATCAGTGTTTAATAGGTTAATAAGTCGAATTGAAGTTGACTATTAAACTCTCTAATTTAAAATCATGTCTATTTCTACATGAGCGACTACAGTACCACGTATTTGTATAATAAATCAGATGTTCTTTTTGAAAATTTTGATATGGATACATTTCCAGCTTATTAATTATTTTTTTATAATATGTTTTTTTGTTATAATACAAGTTTGAAAAAAAGCGAACAAAAATATATTTGCAAGAGCCTAAAAATGATGATTTTTAAACCATTTTTCCACGGTACTAGTTACTGAATGTCCTGTATTTTTGTGTGTGTTCCTCACATCTAGATCTTCAGAATCCTTTCCTCCTCATCGTGCATTGACCCCGCTCTTCCATTGGCCGAATGTCTTTCAGCCGTCGACAATTCGGATGCTCGGCCTGCGTCTTTTGTGGAAAGGTAGGACGTTAAAATGTAACCACGACAACAAAACATATTGATTGTGCTGCTCCATGTACGGACATAATTAAACATAGGCAGTAATTAACATGTCCGGCCCGATAAAAATTGAATATGTAAAGTCACAGTGTCTTTTTTTGTTGTTTTTTGACATGGCAGCGTGCCCAAGTTGACCGAGTTGGAGCTCTTTCTTCACGGTCTGGATCTGGGATACCTCACCGACATTATTAATGTATGTCAACACTTATTTTTTGCACCCTTTTTAATAGAAATGTAATCAGCTGTTTTTAGAAGGTGCACTTTCCTAATTTTGGGGGAACAAAAAGATCAAGTCATGGCTACATTCATATTTGAAATGATCATTTTTTTATTTAAATTGTGTAGTACAAAAGGTTTAAAATCGTACCAATGTTAGAAATGTCAAAATCATTTTTTTTTTAAACAATTCATACACGCAGTATTGTTTAAAATCATCCTTGCTTGAACTGCATAATAATCATTCTCCCATTTAAATCAATTTAAATCATGGATTATTTGAAAAACATTCGGAAATCCTGTGAAAATATTATTTTAAGCCATCAAATTCTGCATAAAATAATTCCCACAGCAAGTGTAAATGGTTAAAAATGTTGCCTTGCAAATAAATGAAAGTATATTTAATTTCTCAATCCTCCAATTGATTAATGATAGCATGCCGTTGCTCGGATTAGCGCAGAAACATTAAAATAGCTTTGATTAGCGCGTTAGCCTAAATGAGGACAGAGCTTGGAACTAAATATGATTTTGTGCCTCCCTTTTTAGAAGAAGGACATCACCTGGAGTCACCTGTTGACTATGAAGGAGGAGGAGCTAGTCGAGGTACTTACTGGGTGACGGACAGCCTGGGAATGTCAACATAAGTCTAGTGTATTCCATGCTCCAACCTGAGCATTAAAAGTTCATTTTATGGACATGGAAATTCAACAAAGACATTTAATTGAACGCCTTTATTGTCATTAAGTACAATGAGATTTACAGCTTCAACATAAAGTGCACAGATAAGTAGTCATAAAAAGATTTATATACAATAAAATTGAAAAGAGATTAAGAAAAGTGACTAACGTGGTTAGTACTATGTTTTTTTTTTTTCAAAAGTCGAACAATTAATTCTCTAAATTTCATGGAATGGCAGCAAAATTCGTCGAAACTAGTGAAGATTGAGAAATGTGCGTTAAGACCAACCAGATGTATACATGTACATCTGTATATGTATTTATATGTATGTATATGTAGATTTACATGTATCTATGTATTTGTATGTATATATATTTCACCAACACACTAATTTATTTATTTATTAACTTATTTATGACCTATTTATTCATGTCTAAAATGTATTTTTCTGTGTCTGTATTCTCACCCTCTTGTTACTGTGATAATGAAATTTCCCGTCTACAGCTATCTAATCTAATCTAATATAAAATAGCTATGACCAAGATAAGAACCTACCACACTTGATTTGTATTATTTTGTAAATAGACGCTTTGAGTTTTAAATTATGTATAAAAAAAACTATAGATAACAAACATTATTTCAGACCTTGACATCAAATTTTTGCACCGATTTATTGTTCCCCAGAGTGACCTGGCAATTTGGAACTTTTTGTGGGTATGCACGATGTGACACTCATTCCAAATATTGTTTTATGACAGATTGGAATCACAGAACCGGAGGATCAACAGAAGGTACTGAGTGCCATGCAGCAGATTCAATTGGACAGAGTTGACTTGGACACCATTGAGCGACTCGGAGTGACTGACAGCGGGTTAGTACAGTTGCTTTTCTCGTAGTAACAACTAGGACCCTCCAGAATTCTCACATTTTCCTCAATTGTGCTTAAACTTGTATACTTTGTATTTTATGGGTGGTGTTCAATGGATGTCAATGGTGACAGCATTTTATTGAAAATGATTTCTTTGTCTCCCTCTATTGGTGATTCCGGCTCATTACACTAAGTGCTCATCAAAAGTACGTCTGCACATTTATGAACGTACCGTATTTTCATGACTATAAGGCACACCGTCAATGAATGACACATTTGAATTTTTTTTCCATATACAAGGCGCACCGCATTATAAGGCGCTTTGTCTATTTTGGAAAAAATGTAAGACTTTTAAGTGCGCCTTATAGTCGTGAAAATACGGTAATTGCCATAAAAATCCTATAAATGATTGGCCAACTTTTGTTATCGTCGGCAGGCTTTTGTAAACCATGGGTTCATTATAAGTTGAAAGCGTTCGTAAGTTGAAAGCGTTCATAAGTTGAAAGCGTTCATAAGTTGAAAGCGTTCGTAAGTTGAAAGCGTTCATAAGTTGAAAGTGTTCATAAGTTGAAAGCGTTCATAAGTTGAAAGTGTTCATAAGTTGAAATGGTTCAAATTGAAGTTGAATCAGTGCTATATTTTGTATTATAATTGATGTTTAAGGCCTATATAAGTATATTGAAGGTTTATATAAGTGCATTTGTATGTTTAAGGCTTGTATAAGTCAACAGCATTGGTTTGTACTGAAAAAAACATTGGATAAAATGCAGAGAATACATACAGTAGTACTGTATACATACATTAGATAGATAAGTCACGCTCATCGGCACAGCGGAGGAAGGTAGATGCTGGGTGAGCTGAGCTCTCACAGTGCCAGGCGTCGGTATTAGTGGCGGAAAGAAGCACTATAAGCGTGCAAAATACCAAATCGAATTTACTAACATTTTTCGACATAAACGCAAATTGCAAACATCTTCGTATGTACCGTTTGTTCGTAAGTTGAATGTTTGTAAGTAGGGGAGCGTCTGTATTGTGGGCTCACGATACGTGTTTTTTGTTGTTGTTTTTTTTAGGAGCGAGGAGCTGCTCAACTATGTGAGCAAGCTGAAGCAACAATGCTGCTGCCTGACCGAAAGCATTCAAGACGCCATCCGCCGCTTTCCCCTGCAGGTGTCCAAGGTACGCCGCACACTTTCTCCGTCAGCTCCAAAATTTCACGTGTATGTACATAGACCCTAACCATTTTGTATTTAAACACACCCTAACCCAAAAACGACATGGTATAGTAAGGCTGTTTTTCTTTAAAAAAAAATGACATAGTATAGTAAGGCTGTTTATCTTTAAAAAATGACATAGTATAGTAAGGCTGTTTTTCTTTTAAAAAAATACATAGTATAGTAAGGCTGTTTTTTTTTAAAAACGACATAGTATAGTAAGGCTGTTTTTCTTTAAAAAACGACATAGTATAGTAAGGCTGTTTTTCTTTAAAAAAACACATAGTATAGTAAGGCTGTTTTTCTTTTAAAAAAACTACATAGTATAGTAAGGCTGTTTTTCTTTAAAAAACGACATAGTATCGTAAGGCTGTTTTTATTTAAAAAAAACGGCATAGTATAGTAAGGCTGTTTATCTTTAAAAAACGACATAGTATAGTAAGGCTGTTTTTCTTTAAAAAAAACGACATAGTATAGTAAGGCTGTTTATCTTTAAAAAACGACATAGTATAGTAAGGCTGTTTTTCGTTAAAAATCGACATAGTATGATAAGGCTGTTCATCTTTAAAAAAACAACATGGTATAGTAAGGCTGTTTTTCTTTTAAAAAAAATACATAGTATAGTTAGGCTGTTTTTCTTTAAAAAACGACATAGTATAGTAAGGCTGTTTTTCTTTAAAAAAAACACATAGTATAGTAAGGCTGTTTTTCTTTTAAAAAAACTACATAGTATAGTAAGGCTGTTTTTCTTTAAAAAACGACATAGTATAGTAAGGCTGTTTCTATTTAAAAAAACGACAAAGTATAGTAAGGCTGTTTTTCTTGAAAAATACGACATAGTATGGTAAGGCATTTTTAAAATAAAAAAACTACATAGTACCACTCTGGTAGCCTTATGAACCTTTTTGTGTACTGATTTTAATTTTGTATTATTTTTTTTTTTGTAGCTAGTGTTCACGCTGGACCACAAGAGGGAGGCGGAGGCTATGTGTGGCGAGCTGATGGCGCGGACCCAAGACCTCCAGACGGAAGTCAACTGTCTTCATCATCTGCTCCGCCAGGTCAGCAAAAACTTCATTTTTCATCCCGTAGTACTTGAACGCGGCGCTCCTTTGTACACCGTTTGTGTCCGGGGTTGATGGCTAGGATTTTGGGTGGCGGGTCGAGAAGATGAGCTGAAGGTTGCGTGAGGCAGATAAATGAACTTGGACTTCCTCTGCCGTGTCACCAAAAACGTTGTGTCTCGCCCACAGATGAACGACACCCCCAATTTCTGCGGACGCACCGTTGTCCCCGGTGACAGAAAATCGCCAGCCCTGGTGGGTGTGGCCTTGGTGGCGCTGGGCGCCGCCCTCCTCTTCTTCTGGTGCCGTCGTTAAGTAGGTCAAGTTGAGTTCATTTATCGGTTTATTTTAGTCCGTTTCTTACTTGAATGTAAGCTTAAGTAGTTTGTTAAAAAAAAGGTAACAATGTCTTTTACTGGACTTCATCATTCACTGCCACGAACGGCGAAAGAGTGTCCGTGATCCGCTTTGTTGGCGGCCAATGAGTGAGAAGCGCAAGTCTGAACGGCCAATCAGATTTAGGGCGTAAGGCTTTTTTTCTTAAAAAAAACGAGATAGTATATATAGTAAGGCTTTTTTCTTCAAAAAAACGACATAGTATAGTAAGGCTTTTTTCTTCGAAAAACGACATAGTATAGTAAGGCTTTTTTCTTCAAAAAAACGACATAGTATAGTAAGGCTTTTTTCTTCGAAAAAACGACATAGTATAGTAAGGCTTTTTTCTTCGAAAAAACGACATAGTATAGTAAGGCTTTTTTCTTCGAAAAAACGACATAGTATAGTAAGGCTTTTTTCTTCGAAAAAACGACATAGTATAGTGAGGCTTTTTTATTCAAAAAACGACATAGTATAGTAAGGCTTTTTTATTCAAAAAACGACATAGTATAGTAAGGCTTTTTTATTCAAAAAACGACATAGTATAGTAAGGCTTTTTTCTTCGAAAAAACGACATAGTATAGTAAGGCTTTTTTATTCAAAAAACGACAAAGTATAGTAAGGCTTTTTTCTTTGAAAAAAAACGACATACTATAGTAAGGCTTTGTTCTTCGAAAAAACAACATAGTATAGTAAGGATTTTTTATTTAAAAAACGACATACTATAGTAAGGCTTTTTTCTTCGAAAAAACGACATACTATAGTAAGGCTTTTTTCTTCGAAAAAACGACATAATATAGTAAGGCTTTTTTATTCAAAAACGACATAGTATAGGCTTTTTTATTCAAAAAACGACATAGTAAGGCTTTTTATCGCAAAAAAACGACAGTATAGTAAGGCTTTTTTCTTTCAAAAACGACATAGTATAGTAAGGCTTTTTTTCTTTAAAAACGACATAGTATAGTAAGCCTTTTTTTCTTCGAAAAAACGACATACTATAGTAAGGCTTTTTTCTTCGAAAAAACGACATAATATAGTAAGGCTTTTTTATTCAAAAAACGACATAGTATAGTAAGGCTTTTTATTGCAAAAAAACGACATAGTATAGTAAGGCTTTTTTCTTCGAAAAAACGACATACTATAGTAAGGCTTTTTTCTTCGAAAAAAACGACATAGTATAGTAAGGCTTTTTTATTCAAAAAACGACATAGTATAGTAAGGCTTTTTTATTCAAAAAACGACATAGTATAGTAAGGCTTTTTTATTCAAAAAACGACATAGTATAGTAAGGCTTTTTTCTTCAAAAAATGACATAGTATAGTAAGGCTTTTTTATTCAAAAAACGACATAGTATAGTAAGGCTTTTTTCTTTGAAAAAAAACGACATACTATAGTAAGGCTTTGTTCTTCGAAAAAACAACATAGTATAGTAAGGCTTTTTTCTTCAAAAAACGACACAGTATAGTAAGGCTTTTTTCTCCGAAAAAACGACATAGTATAGTAAGGCTTTTTTCTTCGAAAAAACGACATAGTATAGTAAGGCTTTTTTCTTCGAAAAAACGACATAGTATAGTAAGGCTTTTTTCTTCGAAAAAACGACATAGTATAGTAAGGCTTTTTTCTTCGAAAAAACGACATAGTATAGTGAGGCTTTTTTATTCAAAAAACGACATAGTATAGTAAGGCTTTTTTATTCAAAAAACGACATAGTAAAGTAAGGCTTTTTTATTCAAAAAACGACATAGTATAGTAAGGCTTTTTTATTCAAAAACGACATAGTATAGTAAGGCTTTTTATCGCAAAAAAACGACAGTATAGTAAGGCTTTTTTCTTTAAAAAACGACATAGTATAGTAAGGCTTTTTTTCTTTAAAAACGACATAGTATAGTAAGGCTTTTTTTCTTCGAAAAAACGACATACTATAGTAAGGCTTTTTTCTTCGAAAAAACGACATAGTATAGTAAGGCTTTTTTCTTCGAAAAAACGACATAGTATAGTAAGGCTTTTTTCTTTGAAAAAACGACATAATATAGTAAGGCTTTTTTATTCAAAAAACGACATAGTATAGTAAGGCTTTTTTATTCAAAAAACGACATAGTAAAGTAAGGCTTTTTTATTCAAAAAACGACATAGTATAGTAAGGCTTTTTTATTCAAAAAACGACATAGTATAGTAAGGCTTTTTTCTTCAAAAAAACGACATAGTATAGTAAGGCTTTTTTATTCAAAAAACGACATAGTGTAGTAAGGCTTTTTTCTTCGAAAAAACGACATAATATAGTAAGGCTTTTTTATTCAAAAACGACATAGTATAGTAAGGCTTTTTATCGCAAAAAAACGACATAGTATAGTAAGGCTTTTTTCTTCGAAAAAACGACATACTATAGTAAGGCTTTTTTCTTCGAAAAAACGACATAGTATAGTAAGGCTTTTTTCTTCGAAAAAACGACATAGTATAGTAAGGCTTTTTTATTCAAAAAACGACAAAGTATAGTAAGGCTTTTTTCTTTGAAAAAAAACGACATACTATAGTAAGGCTTTGTTCTTCGAAAAAACAACATAGTATAGTAAGGATTTTTTATTTAAAAAACGACATACTATAGTAAGGCTTTTTTCTTCGAAAAAACGACATACTATAGTAAGGCTTTTTTCTTCGAAAAAACGACATAATATAGTAAGGCTTTTTTATTCAAAAACGACATAGTATAGGCTTTTTTATTCAAAAAACGACATAGTAAGGCTTTTTATCGCAAAAAAACGACAGTATAGTAAGGCTTTTTTCTTTCAAAAACGACATAGTATAGTAAGGCTTTTTTTCTTTAAAAACGACATAGTATAGTAAGCCTTTTTTTCTTCGAAAAAACGACATACTATAGTAAGGCTTTTTTCTTCGAAAAAACGACATAATATAGTAAGGCTTTTTTATTCAAAAAACGACATAGTATAGTAAGGCTTTTTATTGCAAAAAAACGACATAGTATAGTAAGGCTTTTTTCTTCGAAAAAACGACATACTATAGTAAGGCTTTTTTCTTCGAAAAAAACGACATAGTATAGTAAGGCTTTTTTATTCAAAAAACGACATAGTATAGTAAGGCTTTTTTATTCAAAAAACGACATAGTATAGTAAGGCTTTTTTATTCAAAAAACGACATAGTATAGTAAGGCTTTTTTATTCAAAAACGACATAGTATAGTAAGGCTTTTTATTGCAAAAAAACGACATAGTATAGTAAGGCTTTTTTATTCAAAAAACGACATAGTGTAGTAAGGCTTTTTTCTTCGAAAAAACGACATAATATAGTAAGGCTTTTTTATTCAAAAACGACATAGTATAGTAAGGCTTTTTATCGCAAAAAAACGACATAGTATAGTAAGGCTTTTTTCTTCGAAAAAACGACATACTATAGTAAGGCTTTTTTCTTCGAAAAAACGACATAGTATAGTAAGGCTTTTTTCTTCGAAAAAACGACATAGTATAGTAAGGCTTTTTTATTCAAAAAACGACAAAGTATAGTAAGGCTTTTTTCTTTGAAAAAAAACGACATACTATAGTAAGGCTTTGTTCTTCGAAAAAACAACATAGTATAGTAAGGATTTTTTATTTAAAAAACGACATACTATAGTAAGGCTTTTTTCTTCGAAAAAACGACATACTATAGTAAGGCTTTTTTCTTCGAAAAAACGACATAATATAGTAAGGCTTTTTTATTCAAAAACGACATAGTATAGGCTTTTTTATTCAAAAAACGACATAGTAAGGCTTTTTATCGCAAAAAAACGACAGTATAGTAAGGCTTTTTTCTTTCAAAAACGACATAGTATAGTAAGGCTTTTTTTCTTTAAAAACGACATAGTATAGTAAGGCTTTTTTTCTTCGAAAAAACGACATACTATAGTAAGGCTTTTTTCTTCGAAAAAACGACATAATATAGTAAGGCTTTTTTATTCAAAAAACGACATAGTATAGTAAGGCTTTTTATTGCAAAAAAACGACATAGTATAGTAAGGCTTTTTTCTTCGAAAAAACGACATACTATAGTAAGGCTTTTTTCTTCGAAAAAAACGACATAGTATAGTAAGGCTTTTTTATTCAAAAAACGACATAGTATAGTAAGGCTTTTTTATTCAAAAAACGACATAGTATAGTAAGGCTTTTTTATTCAAAAAACGACATAGTATAGTAAGGCTTTTTTATTCAAAAACGACATAGTATAGTAAGGCTTTTTATTGCAAAAAAACGACAGTATAGTAAGGCTTTTTTCTTTAAAAAACGACATAGTATAGTAAGGCTTTTTTATTCAAAAACGACATAGTATAGTAAGGCTTTTTATTGCAAAAAAACGACAGTATAGTAAGGCTTTTTTCTTTAAAAAACGACATAGTATAGTAAGGCTTTTTTTCTTTAAAAACGACATAGTATAGTAAGGCTTTTTTTCTTCGAAAAAACGACATACTATAGTAAGGCTTTTTTCTTCGAAAAAACGACATAGTATAGTAAGGCTTTTTTCTTCGAAAAAACGACATAGTATAGTAAGGCTTTTTTATTCAAAAAACGACATAGTATAGTAAGGCTTTTTTATTCAAAAAACGACATAGTAAAGTAAGGCTTTTTTATTCAAAAAACGACATAGTGTAGTAAGGCTTTTTTCTTCGAAAAAACGACATAATATAGTAAGGCTTTTTTATTCAAAAACGACATAGTATAGTAAGGCTTTTTATCGCAAAAAAACGACATAGTATAGTAAGGCTTTTTTCTTCGAAAAAACGACATACTATAGTAAGGCTTTTTTCTTCGAAAAAACGACATAGTATAGTAAGGCTTTTTTCTTCGAAAAAACGACATAGTATAGTAAGGCTTTTTTATTCAAAAAACGACAAAGTATAGTAAGGCTTTTTTCTTTGAAAAAAAACGACATACTATAGTAAGGCTTTGTTCTTCGAAAAAACAACATAGTATAGTAAGGATTTTTTATTTAAAAAACGACATACTATAGTAAGGCTTTTTTCTTCGAAAAAACGACATACTATAGTAAGGCTTTTTTCTTCGAAAAAACGACAATATAGTAAGGCTTTTTTATTCAAAAACGACATAGTATAGGCTTTTTTATTCAAAAAACGACATAGTAAGGCTTTTTATCGCAAAAAAACGACAGTATAGTAAGGCTTTTTTCTTTAAAAAACGACATAGTATAGTAAGGCTTTTTTTCTTTAAAAACGACATAGTATAGTAAGGCTTTTTTTCTTCGAAAAAACGACATACTATAGTAAGGCTTTTTTCTTCGAAAAAACGACATAATATAGCAAGGCTTTTTTATTCAAAAAACGACATAGTATAGTAAGGCTTTTTATTGCAAAAAAACGACATAGTATAGTAAGGCTTTTTTCTTCGAAAAAACGACATAGTATAGTAAGGCTTTTTTCTTCAAAAAAACGACATTGTATAGTAAGGCTTTTTTCTTCAAAAAACGACATAGTATAGTAAGGCTTTTTTATTCAAAAACGACATAGTATAGTAAGGCTTTTTTATTCAAAAAACGACATAGTATAGTAAGGCTTTTTTATTCAAAAAACGACATAGTATAGTAAGGCTTTTTTCTTCAAAAAATGACATAGTATAGTAAGGCTTTTTTATTCAAAAAACGACATAGTATAGTAAGGCTTTTTTCTTTGAAAAAAAACGACATACTATAGTAAGGCTTTGTTCTTCGAAAAAACAACATAGTATAGTAAGGCTTTTTTCTTCAAAAAACGACACAGTATAGTAAGGCTTTTTTCTCCGAAAAAACGACATAGTATAGTAAGGCTTTTTTCTTCGAAAAAACGACATACTATAGTAAGGCTTTTTTCTTCAAAAAAACGACATAGTATAGTGAGGCTTTTTTCTTCAAAAAAACGACATAGTATAGTAAGGCTTTTTTCTTCAAAAAAACGACATTGTATAGTAAGGCTTTTTTCTTCAAAAAAACGACATAGTATAGTAAGGCTTTTTTCTTCAAAAAAACAACATTGTATAGTAAGGCTTTTTTCTTCAAAAAAACAACATAGTATAGTAAGGCTTTTTTTTCTAAAAAAACAACATAGTACAGTAAGGCATTTTTCTTCGAAAAAACGACATAGCGCAAGTCTGAACGGCCAATCAGATTTAGGGCGTAAGGCTTTTTTTTCCCAAAAAAACGACATAGTATAGTAAGGCTTTTTTTTCAAAAAAAAACGACAGTATAGAAAGGCTTTTTTTGGTAGAAAATGACAGTAAAGTAAGGCTTTTTTCTTCAGGTTTGGGTTAATCAGAACTCTAACTGCAACCCTTTAAAGAGTGGCTACCAAACACCCAAGCACCAGACCACAGTGAATTCTGAAATGAAATGGAAGTTAGATTTATAATTTTCATGACCTCAAAAAACAATTTGAGAAGTGCAAAGAGTGGAATTGAACTCACTCCTGCTTTGAACATGTTTCCACTTGAAGTTCTGAGCAATGTCACTGCCACTAGTCCACAGTGGCATCTGGAAAATAGGAGTTGGAAGTTATATTCATCCTTTTCCCTAAATTGCTAAACAATTTGAGGATTGCAAAGAGTGGAATTGAACTCACTCCTGATTTGAACTTATTTCCATCTCAGGAACACGTCCAGTGTGTTGGCCACTGGACCACAGTGATTACTGGAATTGAATGATTGGAAGTTAGATTCATCATTTGCATGACCTCAATAAACAATTTGAGAATTGCAAAGAAGGGAATTGAACTCACTCCTGCTTTGAACTTGTGCCCACTCGAAGTTCTGAGCAATGTCTTCGCCACTAGGCCACAATGACTTTTAAAGTGTAGTAGCTGGAAGTTATATTGATCCTTTTCATTACACTGCTAAACAATTTGAAAATTGCAAAGAGTGGAATTGAACTCACCCCGGACATCAACTTGTTCTCACCTTAAGACCAGTGTGTCGGCCACAGGACCACTGGAATCAAATGATGGCAAGTTAGATTCCTCCTTTTCGTTACCTCAATAATGTGAAAATTGCAAGGTGTGGAATCGAACTTGCGCCCGATTGAACATGTTCCAACAAATCAGGAATTGAGCCAATGTTTTGGCCACTGGACCACAGCAACAACTGAAAGACAATGATTGGAAGTTATATTTCTTTTCTCTTTAATTCATTACGTAAATTACATTGAACAACAACAAAAAAAAGCCTTACTATACTATGTACTATGTACATAGTAAGGCTTTTTCTGTAAAAAAAAAAAATAATTTTCCTGATTTTCCCCCCTTATAAATAATTTCTTTCAGTGTTTTTAGTTCAAAAAATCATTTAGTAAAATCTAAAAAGCTCAAATAAACATTGTTTTAGATCTATAAAAAACTGAATATTCAGGGATTTTAATCCATTTACAAAAAAAAAAAAACCTACTAAAGACACAAAGTACTTACGGGTTACTTCTGGTCTACTTTGTTGATTTTCTTGACAGCATTCCCAGGTCACTTTCTGCAATCAGAATCATGAAATTCAAATAATTTAGTATTTTAGCAATCTATTGTTTAAAAAAAAGCAAAAGAATTTGATACCTGGTGTTTGGGCTCCACTTGACGACCAAATGTGCCTGAAAAAGTCGTGCATTTCTGTGATAGAGTTAATGATCACATCTGAAACATGTTGAGTTTTCAGTTTTATTTAAGGTTGATTCTTTTTTTTGTTTGTTTTCCAGACCTGCAGAGGACAGTTGATGAACTTTCTTTTTAAGCGCCTCAATTTGATTTGATGTGTTTGGGCCCCTTCCCTCTCACGACATGGCATTAAAAAAAAAAAAACATCTCAACTTAATCATTTCAGTCAAAACTGTAAAAACGGAGAATGGCGTCAGCAAACCAGGGGCCGAACCATGATTAAGACTTTGAAAAGAAAGATGGCGAGGGAGAAACAAAGATCCGACATTGACGACCTACAGTACTTGGGTGGTATTGCAGCACCTTGCCTTCACGTTGCCAGACTTTGGAAGGTCAACGAGTGCCTTCAGAAATCAGGTAAAAGCACAATAAATTGGACTTAAGCGTGGTTTTAGCGCTCACCTTAATTTTGCCATCACTTACGAGCATCTGAAAGCTCCAATTGATGAATGTGAGGGTAAAAATGGCAACAAACGATTCTTTTGACCAATTAGCTCATGCGTTCGATTCCCCTTCCGGCGATTAATGGCGCCCAATCTCCGTTTTACCCCCTCGGCTCCCTTTTTAAGGCCTCCGTTCAGCCCCAGTGAGTCAACTGGGCTAACCACGCCCTCTTTTGGAACGCCAAATGTTCCGTCCATGCTTCTTTTCTTCCTATCTTTTCGGGGGCGGTCCACGTTAGGGTTAGTCTAATGTAGGTACCACACGGTGGCACTGCAAGTAAGGAGTCTAACCCTGGTGCCGATCCACCTCTCCCCTGCAAATTGGGCACCGCACTACCCTCTGATACAGAGGTTCAGCAAAAATGCCCCCGGTGGGACCCCCTTCCCCCACATTGGGGGGAGCGTGAAGCCGAGGGGGGTGTCCTTTTGACGTGGTTCCTCTCCATCCACAGCTCGCTACGATAAGATGGCGCCGGCGTCCCGACGACCATTTGCACACTCGGTTAGTGAAGTTTAAAAAGACGAGCCTGGCTTTAGTTTAGTTCAATGTGTCATTTTCGGGGTCCTGGGCCCCCCCTAGGATTAAGGAGTGCTGATTGGTTAACGGCTCATTTGTGTGTGACCAATAAAAAGAGAGAAAAAAATAAAACAATGAAAAGAGTGGACTGAAAATAAGCTTGGTCGGTTACGTTTTGTTAATCATTTTCATAATCTGCAGATTGACGTGTTTGGCTTTTTTGGGGGTGGGAAGGGGTACACTTTCTGGGGGGAGGGGGGTGGATAAGTGGTCTGTATTCAGTGGCGGTCCACGGCGGCGCTCTGTAGCAACTCTGTGGTGGGCTGTCCTGGGGGTCTGAAGGCGGTCTGGAAGCCTGGCGGGGGGGAGTGGAACTGGCTGGCGGGGTTGGCGGGGGGCAGGTAAGGGGCCCATCCGCCCACTCTGTGGTGGAGGGGGAGGTGGCCGTCCAGGACGGCGCCGCGGAGGGGCGGGGGGGCCGGCGCCGCCACCGGCATTGCCGTGCCAGCCGGACCGTCCATCTCGGTGAGCGCCTGCAGGGATTTGAGCCAGTGGGGAGGGTTGTTGTCGTCCTGGAGACAGTCTAAAGTGGGGGGTGCCGACGCCGGGATGCCTGCGGGAAAGAAGGGGCGGGGCGTTAGTGGGTGTCAGACCCGGGTTGCTTCGCGGGGCGCATTTACGTCAACTCGATTTTATATCTTAGAACTTTTTTAAATAAATGGATTAAAACCCCTGAATATTCAGTTTTTTATAGATCTAAAACAATGTTTATATGAGCTTTTTTCATATTTTTAGATTTGACAAACTGATTTTTTAACTAAAAACTGAAAAAATGATTTAAAAAATGACAATTATTGATTTAAAAGGGAGAAAAAAAATCAGGAAATGTAATATACATCTATACTCTTCATTTGAATTTGATCCTAAAACAGAAAGTTAGCACTCATTGACCGCACAAAATGATGCAGTGGGCCACATTTGGCCCGCGGGCCGCCACTTTGACACCTGTGGTATAGATGTATATTAAATTTCATGATTTCCCCCCTTTTTAAATCACATGTGGTCTTGAAGATTGTCAGATCCCCAACCGTCCCCATCGCCCGCCACCTACCCGTGATGATGGCGGGGTCCATCCAGCTGGCGCCGCTGTCCCAGCTGAGGCTGTGCGAAACGCCGGCGGGACCGCCCATGTGGTTAACACTGTTGGAGGAGGAGGAGGAGGAGGAAGAAGAGGACGAGGACGAGGAGTTGGGAAGGCCACCGAAGTTGATGTTGATGTTGGGCAGGAGCGCTCGAAGGCCGTCTTGCCACTCTTTCACGTTCAGGCCTTCTATGGAGCCACTGCCGCCGCTTTCTGTGAATCATGACAATAAAGATCGCATTTGAATTCTACCAGTGAATGAAACCAATTAAGCCAACATTATTATAATAAATACTATGTATATGAAGCAAACTCCTCCAAAAAAAGAAAATTGTATTCAATATTAGGAAAATAAAATTATTACATTATTAAGAAAAATTTGGATTAAAAATATTGATTTAAAAAGGCGAAAATCGGGAAATATTCCATACACATCTATTATCTTCATTTGAATTTGATCCTAACAGAAATATTTTCTTTCTTGGGCCGCAAAAAAAATTAGCTGACGGGCCAGATTTGGCCCCCGGGCCACCACTTTGACATCAATAATCTTCATTTGAATTTAATCCTACAACAGAAAGTCAACACTCTATATAAAAAATGAGAAAATGGAAAATATTTTATATATATTTTTAGATTATAAAAATGCTTTTTGAACTAAAACCAAAAACAAAATTTGGATTAAAATGATTAATTTAAAAAGTTGAAAATCAGGATATATTCCCCACTCATCTCTAATCTACATTTAAATTTGATCCTAAAACTGAAATATTTTCTTTCTCGGGCCGCAAAAAAATGAGGCGACGGGCCGGATTTGGCCCCCGGGCCACCAATTTGACACCACAGTGGTTTAAAAATGTGCCATGTGTGTGTGTGGGTGGGGCTTACCTGAAATGGGGATTCCGCCCAGACCGGTACTGTGGTGATGAGAAGGAAGATTGAGGTCCAGGAAACGACTGTGTGAGGCAGCGCTGGCTGAGTGGTTCAAGTGTGTCAGGTTATTCCGCGAGGGGGCGGGGCCCATCCACGGGTGTCTGGTGGCTTGCTGTTGTTGTTGTTGTTGATGTTGTTGTTGCTGTTGCTGCTGCTGACTAGCCTGGTTGCTTTGACTGCCGGGGAAACCGTAAGAACCGTAGATGGCTCTGTGGTGGTGGTGGTGGTTGATCTGTGGGAGGCGGGGCTGGCTGACGGGAAAGTGGCGAACGCGGGAAGCGTTTCCGTTGGGGGGCAGTGGCGGCGGCGGTCCGACCCCGCGCTCGCTCTGCTCCCGCACCGACAGCTCCTTCTCGATGAGGTCGGCCAAGGCCTTGCGGGTCACGTCGAAGGGGTCGAAGCCCAGGTCGTCGTCCTGCTGCTGCTTGCTGGACGAGCCGAAGCCGAACGCCGCCTGCCAGTCGGTGGACGACGACACCGGTATCGTGTCTGCCGCCAGATCAAACATGGACGTTACCGGAGGGGCCACTGAAAGTCCCGGGAGGAAAAACAAAAGAAGGGACAGTCAATAGGACGTTCTCTGGAACAATGGCAGAGTTAACTATTAAAACCAAGATACCGTATTTTCACGACTATAAGACGCACTTATAAGTCTTAAATTGTCTCCAAAATAGGCAGAGTGCTTTTTAATCCAGTGTGCTTTATATATGGACCAATACTAAAATTGTTATCACCATAAAAATCAAGTACACAGTCGATAGGGTACACCGACTCTACTATTTTCCCATAGACAAAGAACTACACAGTGACTGCTGGGATATGTAGTTCTTTTGTCAATACACCCAATGGATTGTGGCCTGTATACATCGACATCAATATATCTTGACGAGGCATGGAAAGCGCCATTGGAAAAGTTATACTAGCTATTTTATTTATTAACTTACTTATTACCTATTTATTTATGTCTAAAAAGTCTTTTGCTGTGTCTGTATTCTCACCATTCTCTTGCTACTGTGACAACAAAATGATTCATGTATTTATTAACTTACTTATTACCTATCTATTTATGTCTAACATATCTTTTGCTGTGTCTGTATTCTCACCCTCTTGCTACTGTGACAACCAAATTTTCCCAAATACTGGATGAATAAAGTTATCAAATTCAATTCAATCCAACTCTTAATCAGGCTGACGTTATGAACGTGACAAAATGGCTAAGTCGATTCAAAATACCAAGGTGACAGTTATAATTAACCGGATCAATCATTGTATAAATGGAGAAAAAGGCGCCCTCACCTGACGCAAAGAGGCTCTGCGGTTCGGGAGTCATGGACCAGTCTGAACCCCGGGGGTGGCTGGGGAAGGGCGGCAGGCCGCTGGGGAGCGGGTTGGGGTGCCTGAAGTTGCTGTTGTCCGAAAACAGCGACTGCGACTCGGCCGCCGCGCCCTCGAAGGGCGAGCGGGCGCCGAGGTCTGGCGCCCCTAGACCGGGTGCCCCTAGACCTGGTGCCCCTAAACCTGGTGCCCCTAAACCAGGTGCCCCTAAACCGGGTGCCCCTAGACCGGGTGCCCCCAGACCTGGCGCCCCCAGACCGGATGCCCCCAGACCGGGTGCCCCTAGACCGGGCGCCCCTAGACCGGGTGCCCCCAGACCAGGCGCCCCCAGACCAGGTGCCCCCAGACCAGGTGCCCCCAGAACGGGCTTGCTTAAGCCGGGGGGAGGGGATGGGGACTCGCTTGGTCGGATCTGAGGAACAACAACAATAACAGGAAAGAGACATTTAGGCCATGACTGACAGCAGCCATCTTTAACTAATTGGTGAGCGTTTTTTTTGTACCTGCTGTAAAACGTCTCCGTTGAGCAAAGCCATGGACTCCGAAGGCTTGTCGCTGGGGCTGCGGACACAAATATTTGTGCTGTCAATATGCAAACAAACACCTCAGGTGCGAGCGACACAAGTTTATTACATTCACCCATAAAAAAATAAAATTAAATAAAAATATATTTTTTGGTTGTTTTTTTATTAATCATTTTTTTGAAGCCTGTTTTGTTAATTTTTTTTTTTCAGGGTAGTTTTTTTATTTGTTTCCCCAATTAACATATTTTGTAGCGTTGTTATTTTATTTTTATTTTTTATTTGTTTCTCCAATTAATGTATTGTCTAAGGTTGTTTTGTAATTATTTTTTTCCTTCATTCCCCAAGTTCATTTATTTGTGTGTTGTTTTTTTATATAATGTTAGTATTAAAATTATTATTAATTGAAAAACAAAGATGAAGAAAAAAATATTCACTGTATTTGTCACTAAAAAATGACCTAGTTGAGGGTAGGGCTTATATGCGCAAAAAAATAAAATGATCCTTCTGATTCATACAATATCTCCGAAATAGCACGTGCGATGATTTTTTTAAAGATTTTCCCTTCAAAGTAACACATTTGTACTCCCTATGAAAAACCATGAATATGGACGTAAAAATTGTGAATCAGGGGGAGGCTTATACAAGAGAAATTGTACAAATTCAACTTTTTTAAGGACATTTTAAGGGTACGGCTTGTACGTGGAGGCGGCTTATATGCCAGAAAATACGGTAATAATTGTTATATTCAAGTGAATGCAATAAGTGTTTGTAATTTTGTGCCTGTCAACAAAACATAAATAAAAGCTGGATGCGCGCCCGCCCTACCTGTTGCTGTCACAGTTTGAAGAGAAGGGGGACACGGCAGTACACAGGCCGGGACCCAGGCCAGGACCCAGGTCGGCATCTAGCCCATCTGAGGCCAGACCCTCTTGGTCTAAGTAGTCCAGCAGCGGGGGGGACTTGCGCTCCTCCGAAAGGCCGTTGGCTAGTTTGCTGTGCCCGGATAAGGTGGGCCACCCATCTTTACCGTTGCTACTATTTTGTCTGCCAGAAGGAAAAAAAGAAGATGTGGAAAACGTCAGCAAAGTGGAAAAGAAAATGAATACAATTTTAAAATAGCTGACCTCTGCGCTAAACCCGATTTGGATTTGGACTTTTCGCTTCCACACGCTGGCGCTTGTAGAAAGCTGGGGTTTAATTTGTACAGATCTTGGAGGAGTTTTTGCTCGTATTCTTGATGTTTCCCCGCCTGAAAACGCGAGGCAAAACACCTGGTTTGAATGGCGTACATTTTGGGAGAAGTCCGGCGACGAGGAAAGAGACGCCATTACCTGCATTTCGTCTTTCGTAAAGCTAGCCGCTTCGTCTCCTAGCTCGTGGAGGTACATGCAATCGGGTTTGGGACACTGCATGCTTTTCAGGAAGTAACTGCAGTATTTTGTAGTGCCTAAAGAAGCCTGAAAAAAGGAGATGGGAATTGAAAAAAAGGGGTCTAAAGAGTCGGGTAGGTCAGGGCGTCGTACCTTGAGCGTTCTGCCGTCCACCACCACGTTGTTGACGCACTGTATGGCTCTTAAAGCGTCCTCGGAACGGACGTAGGTGACGTAGGCGCTGGCGCTGGGACCCTGGACCATCACACGGTGGAACGACAGACAAATCAGACAGACAGCTGCTGCAAATGTTCAGTTTTCGCGCTTGTGTCCGAACTCGCAAAAGAAACGGAAGGCTGGGGAAAAAGGGCGGCTGGACGGCATAAAGATTTTTTGTTGCAAAATATTAATTGATGTTAAAGTGGACAGCGAATGAAGCTAGCTAGCCACAATGTAGCACTAGTTGGAACCTGTAAGGACTCATTTAGTTCTTTATTAAAAGAACTGGATTAAAAGCCCAGAATATTCTGTTTTTTATAGATCTAAAACAATGTTTATTTTAATATATTTTTAGATTTCACAAAATGATTTTTAAACTAAAAACATGGAAAAAATAGATTAAAATATTACAAATATTGATTTAAAAAAGGGGAAAATCAGCAAATTTAATATACTTTTACACTATTCTTTTGAATTTGATCCTAAAACAGAAAATCGGCACTCAAGATTGATTATCCCGGGACGCACAAAACGATGCGGTGGGCCAGATTTGGCCCCCGGGCCGCCACTTTGACACCTGTGGTAACATGATTGGAAACATTTTCATGGCCTTCAAGTCCAATTTCAAAACGAGCTCCACAATTAGCCAACAGTTTGTTGTTTCAAATATTTTTTAAAAAATAACTGATTTAATTCCTATTCACCAAACAGAAAATAGTTGTAATTTTAAGTCGATTGATGGAAATTTAATTTTAAAAAAAAATGCAGCAGCGAACAACTTTAAAAAACAACCACAAGTGTAGAATATCTGTGAACTCACCTGTGACCCTGCATAAGATGTACTATTATTTATGACCACTTTATGGATCTTCCCAAACCTCCCAAAGTACTCTGGCCGTTTTAGGACCTGCATTGGATTAAAAAGAAGAAGAAAAAAATTAATATAAAAATCACTCCATTCATTGTAAAAGCCAAAAAACCTACAATGAGAAAAGACAAATGAGTAAAATACAAGAATCATTGAAATTTATAACATTGTTTCAGTATTTTTGCTTCAATTTCATCATGAATTGCGTTCATTACATGTTTCTTTTTTGTGACCATTTATAGTCACCATTTTTTTTGCAAGTAAACTAAAAGGCAGAACATAAAACAAAAAAATGAGGCGCCACGGGCTTGAATTAAGATTCAGTTTATATGAAGAAAAATATGCAATGACTGAATGTTTTCAATGCTTTACTTTGAAATTTTCTGGACAACAAGACTATTATTTATTTATATATATGTATGCATGTTTGATTTGCCCATGGATGCTAAAGTTGAAACTCGGGCAGTGTGACGAAAGAGGTGGAAATAAAGTTAATAATAAAGTGGTTAAAAACAATGTTCCCTCTAATTTTTCATGTTTTAAAACATGAAAAACATAAGAGTGGACAGAGCTACTGCCACTGGCTGCCGCGTAAACAGCGCCATCACTGGGAAAGGGGTAAAAAAAATAGAAAATTAATAAGTTTGGATTTTATTTACTGCGCGCCATATGATTGCTGCTGCGCGGAGAAGACGAGAGTATTGCGCAATTGCTTAGAGGGAACATTGTTGTAGAATAAAAGTGTGCCAAAATGTTGAAAGCCAGATTGACTCACCTCAGGGTCAGCGAGGCGTTGCGAGAGACCCACCACGAAGACCAGGTTTCTCTGGACCACTCGGACGCTGGCCAAGTGCTTTCGGTTTTCCGTCACCTTCTGCTTCTTCTCGTTCTGTTTCTGCTTCTTTTCGTTCTTTATCCTCTGGATCTCCTCCTGTGACAGAGGCTTGTACACCGCCGGGTCCTCTGGGTAAGGCTACAAAAAATATTTAAAAAAAAAAAAAACAGGGCAAAGGTCAACAATGGAGTCACTAGAAAGCAAAACTTATACTTTTGAGTCATGCTGGCAAAATGTACGCCACAACAAAAAGTCTAGTGTGTCAAAGTGGCGGCCCGCGGGCCTAATCTGGCCCACCACATCATTTTGTGCGGCCCGAGAAAGTCAATCATGAGTGGCGACTATTTTAGGATCAAATTAAAATAGAGTATAGATGTATATTAAATGTCCTGATTTCCCCCTTCAATCATTGTCATTTTTTAATCCATTTTTTCTCTTTTTTTTGTTCAAAAATAATTTTGTAAAATCTAAAAATATATGAGAAAAAAGCTAAAATAAACATTGTTTTAGATCTATAAAAAATGGAATATTCAGGGATTTTAAATCCAGTTCTTTTAATCCATTTATTTAAAAAAAATCTAAATAATATATCTAAAATGGTCCTGCCCACAAACAAATCGAATTGACGAGTCTGTCACCCGACCGGTGCTACAGAGGATGGATGATAATGCTATTGCACTGGAACTCATAATAAGATAAACCCTCAAAACTCCCCTTAAGTACTATAGACGGTTCCCAATGTTTGAAGCAAAAGAAACACACGCGGCCTCACCTTTCTGCAGGCCGGGCAAAGACCGTTCTCGTCTGTGCGGATGCGATGCCAACAGAAGCGGCAGATCTGGTAGCCGCAGGTGCAGGGGAAGAAGTTGACGTCGTCGATCTCCAGCGGCTCCATGCACAGGGGGCACTCCATGGGCTCGTCCTTCATGTCGGGGCTATGGGACATCCTACGGCGGGCGCGGCGCAATTGACTTTTCAAGCGATCACACAACTGTCAAAAACAAAAACAAAACAAAAATACAGTGTGAGCTATACTTTGTTACAATGTATCAGTCTATCGCTTCATGAACTCTCATTTCCCGCCATTCATTTCGTGATCGGACGTTTGGTCGCCGGACGGTTGGTCGCCGGACGTTTGGTCGCCGGACGTTTGGTCGCCGGACGTTTGGTCGCCGGACGTTTGGTCGCCGGACGTTTGGTCGCTCGTCAAATGTACTTAAGTAAGCAGTACTTGGATAATAAACTCTCTCTTGGATATTAAACTCTCATGAATATAATTTTGACAGCTGGCTTCAACAGTAAACTCTTTCATCATTTGACCGGCAACCAAAAGACCGGAGACCAAACGTCCGAGCACCCACCCATTTTGACTGGGAAGTCCTTCCAATTCAAATGAATTGAGCATCTCTCGTCAATGTCAAGCCATGAGAAGACTCTAAATTGTCCTCAATTGATTCCATACGACTCTGGTCACCAAATAACAGCACTCCCATTCCCACGTTTAGAAAGGCTATCGTGATGCTATCGATTCTTCATTTTCTTTTGCTATGGAGTGAGGCACAACTGCATCAGAACTGTGCGGCTAACTAAAGCAGCAGCTAATCAGCTGATCTTTGTTTTGCAATGAGAGCGTTTAAATGTAACCCAACAACAAAAAATCCCTCAAACTAGTACGACTATGCTATGCTTCCCCGTTACCTAACGAGTAGAAATAGTAACGTATTGTTTGTTAGCAATCATGCTCTACTTAGTGTGTGACAACAGTGGCTGGCAGAAGTTGACAAGAGTCCGATCCAGGTTGACGGAGTACGTTCGAAAGAGGGGAAATCAACAAGAGCCTTAGAAAGCCCCTCCGTGGCTTTCGCAATGCAGTTGTCAAGCCATCATTTGGCTGCTGCACGGTCCAAAGTGTGTCCCATCGGCGGGCCGCCTTCAGACAGATGTTATTTGACCACCGCTAAGGAGAAGCTAACATTAGTCGCCAAGCGCATAAATGGAAGCCGCTCTTTATGTAAGAAGCAGGCAGAGGAAAAGAGGGGGGAAAAAGGCGAACGCAGAGTGGTCGGCGGGTTTGGAGTTTACCATTCAACTTGGTCGTGTCCAAGATAAGAGTGTAAATACGACACGGATATTGACTGCTTTATAAAACGGTTGACACGCCGTGACGTCTCCCCCCCTTCCAAAGTGACAGCTCGCTAGTTGATAACCGACTAGCGTTGGTTAGCCCGGGATGCTAATAGCGGAGGCTTACCGACGCGGCCTACCAATGCTAACGGGGAGCCGGACGCGATTTGTCAGCGAGTAAAAAGCCTGACAGCGCTTTCGTGGGCTAGCAAACACGTCGACGGGGTTAGAGAGGAATCGAGGACACTCGGGGGGTCTAGGATGGGGCCTCCTCGGCCATTTGAGGGGCGGCGGAAGGAGAGTTAGCCGCTCTTAGCAACTTGGTTTAAACGTTAGCGTTACTTACCCTGTCCGTATTTAGCTGAGGATTCCACTCCAAGAGAGTCACGCCGAATTGGGCGGGGACTGCCTGCCAATGTGAGGGAAATGTCCAAATATCTCGAGGCGGCCACTTGGTATAACCGTGGATATGTTGTTCAGTTTAAATAAAAGGCTGTAAATGTGTTTTTGCCCCTGTCTTTTCTTACTATTGAGGAGACAATTTACGCTCAAACCACCATCTTAGCTAGCTTTAAAATAGGGAGGAGGGAGTGAGCACTACTGGACGACACTGAGCATGCGCAAAGTAGGAGTAGTGCATTGTGGGAGATTGAGTACGTAGCTTCAATGGAATGTGGATGTTATTTATTGCAATAGAGGTGGGTTTTGGCTTTTAGGGGAGTTTTAGATTAATGTATCCAACAATTTCAAAGTATATAAAATACAATCAGAACAAAATCATTATATTCATGCTTTTATCTGTTTTATAAGAAATAAAATATACACTACACAAGTTTGTAAATATTCTTTTATTATATCTTCATCACTTGAATAAAAAATATTTCACTTACACAACACTTTGGCCTAAATTATTGGTCAAAAAGACTTAGAAGTGTGTGTGACAGGTCATTTGTCAATACATAGTTACAAATAAATACATTCCTGTGATTAATGTAGCACTGAGCTGAACATGTATCATTTTGTAATGTGGGAGGTACATGTACAAAAAAAGAAAAACAAAAAAAAAACATGCAAGCACGCACACACACAAGCACTAAAAAACAAACCAAAAAAACACACACATTGTAGGCTGAGCATAGTAACTCCAAATACTTTCAGCCAATCCACATGAATGCCGGTTTAGCCCAGCTGTGATTTTGGAGGCAGTCGGGGTGGATAGAGTGCGTCGTCAGCACGGGGGCGATTGGATGCGGGGATGCCAGGGACATACGTGCGGCCAGCAGACCCATGCGGACGCAAGCGTCCGTCTCTCGACCCTGGATGATCCCGGCCATCAGCGCGCCTGCCAAACTGCACCAATGGCAGGCAACATTTTAGCCCATAAATTAGTTAAAACATTTTTTTACGAAAATCAGGAAAAGACTTCCTACCTATCTCCAGCTCCAGAGACGTTCACAGTTTCACATGCCGCCACACTCAAAGCCGGATAGTGGACGGCACATAGCGTCCTTGTCTGTCAAGACAATTGTTAATTACCGTATTTTCACGACTATAAGGCGCACTTAAAAGTCTTAAATTTTCTCCAAAATAGACAGGGAGCCTTATAATCCAGTGCGTTTTATATATGAATCAATACTAAAATTGTTATCACGATACAAGCAAATAAATCAGTGGATAGGGAACACAACAGGTGTCAAAGTTGCGGCTCGGGGGCTAAATCTGGCCCGCCACATCATTTTGTGCGGCCCGGAGAAGTCAATCATGACTTTCTGTTTTCGGATCAAATTCAAATGAAAAGTATAGATGTATAGTACATTTCCTGATTTCCCCCTTTTAAATCAATAATAGGAATAGTTATGCTAGCTACTAGCTAGCTAACATGGCGAATGGATTGTGGCCGCCTGGACTAGCGTAGAAAACTCGCGTTTTCGATGGACAATTGTTCAATTTGGACACAGAGAATTCTGACTATGATGGATTTGTGGGTGATGATGACGTGAGTACATTGTAAAATGTAGTTTTGCTTCCGTTGCTATTTTTTAAAAAAAGTCTTTTTAGCATGTATATTTAAGATTGGTGTATGTTTTGCGTCTTTAAAAATGGTACGTCCTTTTTGTGTGTGTCAAATACAGAACTAGCACTCTTTACTGACACTGCGCCTTTAAATGCCATGCGCCGTATAGTCATGAAAATACGGTACATGATGAATTCAAAGTTTGACTGACTGCCTTTTATTATGAATTGCAACCTAACCCGGGTTACTTGACTTATTATTTCTGAAATTTAAAGCAATGCCTTGTTGTCAATCACAGCAGGAAAGTTCTTACCTTTTTCTGTTTTCTTAGTTTAAGATCAACGGAACCCGCCTGGTGTTCGCCACACACCAACACGCCGTTTTCCCCCAAGGTCACCACCAAACAGTTGATATGCTCCAGCAGGGGGCGTGCGAGGGTAACAGACAGACTCAGGACTTGCTGCAGGGAGTTTGGAAGCACTATTATCCCCCAAAACAATAAAAAACATCCAAATTTGACTATAAGCACATTGAAAATTAGAATAATACAGTTTTTTTTTACCTTCGGGTACTTGGAGACCAAGAGCTTTGTTCATGGCGCATAACTCTGCCAGGTTGGGGGACACGTACGACAGGGACTTCCAAGCGTCGGACCGAAAGGGCTTGCGAGCTTTGTCCGAATCCGTCGGTTCGAACCAAACTGGACAGAGTCGAGACAGATAAAGTAGGACGCTCGATGCTAAGGAGTTTTTTGTTTGCGTTACCATTGATTTCGTGGTTTTTGGCGAGAGAGCAGACGTAGTCGATGGTGGAGGTCGGGATGTTCCCGTCAAGACAAACCAGGGAGGACGACAATAGCTGCTTTTCAAACTGGGACACCTGAGAGAAATTAAAAATTGTCATTAGAAGACAAGACTTGAGATATAATGAAGAAATGTGGTGGTAGGAAACAAACATATTGTTCCGTTATTTGCCGATGAATGTCCATGTCGCCCAATCCGAGACCGAGTTCGCCATTTTCGGTGATGACGGCGCAGTAAGTGGCGGTACTTTGGTCTTCTAATCTCATCACGCCGCTCGTGTTCTGACAGCAAAAAAAAATACAATAATCATTCATATTCAGGAGTGTTTTGGAGTACCGTATTTTCTGTCATATAAGCTGTATTTGTTGCTCCAAAAAATGATGACTAAATCGATGGTACGGCTTATATGCGCATAAAAAGACGACATGCACGAAACTGCAAGGTGATAAAGACGCCAAAACGCAAGAAGATGCCGCTGATATGGTCATTTATATCAGAATAGAAAAAAAGATAAACAGATAAAACGCTAAACAACATTTATTTTGATGTCTATGAATAAAATTCAAGAAAAAACAAACCATATCTTGCATAAAATGTGCAAAATAAGTTTATTGCATTCACCCAGAAATAAAAAAAATGTAAAAATTGTATTTTTTGTTGTTTTTTTGGGTTGATTTTTTTTAATCAATTATTTTTTGAAATCTCAGTTTTTTTTAATTAATTTATTTTCAGGGTTGTTTTTGAATTTTATTTGTTTTTCCAATGAACTTATTTTTTAGGTTTTTTTAAATTTATTTTTTATTTGTTTCTCTAATTCACTTAAAATTCAACAATTATAAAGCAATTTTAAGGGTATGGCTTATACGCGAAAGAGGCTTATATGTGAGTAAATACATTATGAATATGTAGGTGAACATTGTGAATCAAGGGGGCGGCTTATACGCGAGAAATTGTCAAAAACCAATGATTTAAAGGCAATTTTAAGGGTATGGCTTATATGTGGAGGAGGCTTATATGCGAGTAAATAGGGTAAATAAAGACAGACCATATGTTTGCAGTAGTTGAAGACAGCATCACTGTGGGAATCGGCACCCGTGGCTGAGATGAACGTGGGTTGATGGCCCAGACGACTCAGACAATCTGAAATAACACCCCCAAAAAGCCATGAAATTGGCGGAAAAAGGCCACGGGCGAAAACCTACCGGCGATATTGCGTCCTACGCCTCCACAGGACTGAAAAACACTTCCTGGGTTTGTCTGTCCAAACTCGGAAGGACGATAAAAGTTTTATTATTTTTAGTATGCAAGTCAAATAGAATTAATGTAAAATAAAAGTAAATATGGAATATAAACTTACTTGAAGGGTTTTGGTTTTTCCTTTTGCGATAACATCCACGTTTATGCCGCCGATGACAACCTGCAGAAAAATACGAGTGACTTGTTTACATACAAAAAATTTGAAAGATATTTTTGTCATTTGTCCATTTCTGAAAACGTGTAAATAATATACAAAAATATATGGATAAAAAATGAACCAATTGAAGGATTCATTTTAAAAAAATCTAAAATTTAACTAATAATTAAGACAAAGTTTTACAAAAAAAATGCAAATTAATAAGACTTCAGTAATAAAATAACTAATGCTCAATATAATAAGATAAAAAAAATGGCAATAAACTGGGGAAAAAGTTGAAGATATGAATTCAAAATGTTTATTTATTTAACTATTATTTATATATTTACTCATCTATTATTTATCTATTATTTATCTATTATTTATCTATTATTTATCTATTATTTATCTATTATTTATCTATTATTTATCTATTATTTATCTATTATTTATCTATTATTTATCTATTATTTATCTATTATTTATCTATTATTTATCTATTATTTATCTATTATTTATCTATTATTTATCTATTATTTATCTATTATTTATCTATTATTTATCTATTATTTATCTATTATTTATCTATTATTTATCTATTTATTTATCTATTTTTTATCTATTTATTCATCTATTATGTATTTATTTTTTATCTATCGATTTATTTATCTATTTATTTACCTATTTGTTTATTTATCATCTGTCTATTCCTGAACATGTGTAAATAATATACACAAAAATATGACTAAAAAATCAAGTTAATTGATGAATTAATTTAAGAAAAAATGAATTATCTTATAATTAATAATAAATACAACAAGCCATCAGGAATAAAATGATAACTAATGGTCGATAACATAAAATTAAAAATAGCAGTAAATTGAGACAAAAGTTGAAGATATCTATCCAAATAAGTGTTCATTCATTTACTCTAGTTTTATATAAACTATATTATATTTCCCTTTGTCGCTGAAAGGGTTAAAATATCATCTTGACACTCACAATTTTAGAGGAAGATTCTTTGTTTTGTGGCACTTTTTGTGACTTTCTCTTTTTCAAGCGCTTTGACAGCGCACAGGCGATCTGGCTGCCGATTTCTGCATTGTTGCGGATCAGCGCCATATCTAGCGGGCAAAACTAAGGAGCGCTAACCCGCTGACGTTCCGAAAATCTGTTACGAAACGGCCTATTGGACAAGAATGAGAGTTCTAATGGAGGGATACTGGCTTGAAGGGACTTCCCTTCAGTCATCTGGTTGACTCGCTGGAGAAGGTAGGGCGTCACGTCTCTTCCCGTGATCCCTTTCGTGCTGAAAAAGAGAGAAAAGGTGGTTATAAGGGCAGGGCTGTCAAACTCGCTTTGGTCTGCGGGCCCAAACCAATTTCATTTCAGATCAAGCCAGGAAACTCATTGCAAAATGACATAGAACTAACAATAAACCCACTTTTTTCCTAAATATTAGTCACTAATACTAATAATTAGTGCAAAGAATGAGTAAATTATCAAAATGTGTATTAACAGAATTTACATTATGAACAATATATTATGAACAAGAGAATAACATAAGAACATAAATAAATGTCAACTCATGTTGTCTGCACGTACTAAAACACTGCGCCCCTAGCGGGTAATACAAGAACTACAAATTTTAAAGAAAATTCTTTTTTTTTTTTAATACAATGCAGCTTTCTTCCCTGGGCCGTACCAAACCACCAGATGGGCCAGATCCGGCCCACGGGCCGTATGTTTGACTCCCCAGGTAGCTGCTACCTGGTGGAACACTCTAAATTTCCCATAATTGCGATTGGTTGTCCTGTCTCCTTCTAGCATTGCGATTGGCTGGCCACCGAGTGAGTTAGGTGGGATGAGATCCAGCACCCCCGCGACCCTTGTGAGTATAAGTGTTTCAGGAAATGAATGAATCAATGTGTGGATATGTTGACTGAAAACTATTCATTCATTTCATTTCAAAACGGCTTATCCTCACAAGGATCGCAGGGGGTGCTGGAGCGGATACTTTGAATCGGTGGCTGGCCAATCACAGGGCACGAGAAAGACAGGCAATTTAAACTGTTAGCTAGCTAGCCTAGCATGATTTTGGAATGAAGGTGGGGGAGAAAGAAAACCCATGCAAGCCCAGGGAAATATGGATTTTCGCATATTTAGGAACTTAAAAATATATGTATACATTTTTAATAATTACAACCACAAAAAAATCGAATGAATTTGCGATAAATCAAGTCACAATAATGGAGGGAAAACTGTATATGAATTTGAAACCTGGCCTCCGCTACTGCCGTCCGGATGGCGTCTTCTATTTCCCGTCCCGCCGCCGCGTGCTCTGGTGGGATGGGCACAGCTATGAGCACGCCACTTTGGACACCGAGCGTCAAAACGCTCTCTAAAGGGAAACAGACCATAGTTAACGCGTGGATTGAAATGACGGGCTTCAAATCTTGATAACGTCCCATTTACCAATAAGTCGCGAGGCTGTGTCGGGGTCGCCGACCCGGTACGGCGAGCTGAAGCCACTCTGCGGGGAGAAAAACGCTGGGAAATCCTGGGATGCTCCGTAAGTGGCTACACAAACGCCTTGCGTCTCCTGAGAAGTGGACATTGACTTTAAAAAATGTGACAGATGGGCGGGGTCAGCACAAGATAGGATACATATAAAAAAGTGCATCTGTTAACAGTACGTCTTAAACATAAACAGAAAATAAGGACTCATGTATTAACATACTAATCACTCATCTTTAAAGTCAAAAGTATAAAATACAAAGTACAAAAGTAAAAAGGAATGTATTAAGACATATGAAAATGTCATTTAAAAAAGATAGAAGGGCTGTAAAACACCAAAAACTAATAAGAGTGGACACAGCTACTGTCACTGGCTTCCGTGTGACGGCGCCATCTTGGGGAGAAAAATAAAGAAATTTGGACAACATCGGCGGGCCGGATTAAAAAGCCTAATGGGCCGTATGTAGCCCGCGGGCCGTAGTTTACCCACGTCTACGTTAACCCTTACCAGGAACTCCAAGGTGCGCCCGATGTCTAGAATGGACTTGACCCCGGCAGACACCACAGCGATTGGCGTCCTACCCAATTCCGTTAAATCGGCGCTGACATCGAGACCTGCACAAAAACACAAGAAGGGAAATGATGGACAAAGTTAAAGTGAAATAAATTCGGATTACTGTAGTTTCTCGCATATAAGCCGTATTTGTAACCAAAAATAATGAAGACAGAATGGAGGGTACGGCTTATATGCGCATAAATGACATTAGACATGCATGAAACTGCAACTGACTATTTTGGCCGTCTCTGTGAACTCCTCCGATGCCTCCAGTGACAAAAACGGAGATACCAGCTCGCTGAGCTGCAATCAAGGTGGCCGACACGGTTGTCCCCCCAGACAGTCCCTGAGGATGCAACAACAAAGATTTCCCGATGTGTAAAAGTGGCGGCCCGGGGGCCAAATGTGGCCCGGGAAAGTCAATGATGAGTGGCGACTTTCTGTTTTAGGATCAAATTCAAATGAAGAGTATAGATGTTTATTATATTTCCTGATTTTTTCCCCCTTTTAAATCAATAGTAATTTTTTTAATCAATTTTTTGGGGGTTTTTTGTTCAAAAATCATTTTGTAAAATGTAAAAATGTATTAAAAAAGCTGAATTAAACATTGTATTAGAATCTAAGACAATGTTTTTTTTAGCTTTTCTTTACATTTTTACATTTTACAAAATGATTTTGTAAAATTTAGATGTAGTGTCAAAGTGGCGGCCCGAGGGCCAAATGTGGCCCGCCGCATCATTTTGTGCGGTCCGAGAAAGTCAATCGTGAGTGCCAAATTTCTGTTTTAGGATCAAATTCAAATGAAGAGTTTAGATGTATTTTACATTTCCCAAGTTCCCCCTTTTTAAGTCAATAATCATTTTTTAATCAATTTTCCATTTTTTTTAGTTCAAAACTAATTTTATAAAATCCAAAAATATATTTAAAAAAAATTCAAATAAACATTGTTTTAGATCTATAAAAAAAAATGAATATTCAGGCCCTTTAATTCAGTCATTTATTCCATTAATATAAATATTCTATCTAAAATGGCCCGGCTCACGTTGCCTCAAGTGGACGTTAAAGCGGCCCAAAGCGAACCAACCCGAGTTTGACACCCTTGAGTTAAGCGCCCTCACCTGGCTAACCACAAAAGGCAGATCCCTCCGAGAAACTTTGACGGCGTCGCCGCCACAACGGGCCAAAAAGTCCAGTTCCTCGGCGTCGAGTCCGACGTGAACTCTGCCCTCAATCACCCCGACGGTGGCGGGCGTGGCACCTCGGGCCCTGACGATGGCTTCCACCTCTTTAGCCGTGCTGTGGTGTCCAATTACCGTCTTAAAAAGGAGGCGGACCTTCCCGGCGGTTTGTTATACGTCACACTTACCTGAGATTGTGAGGGTAGGGCATGCCGTGAGTGACAATAGTGCTCTCTAGCGCCACCACTGGTCGAGTTTCAGCCAAAGCTTGTGACACCGAGGGGTGAATTCGGAAGACGCCGTCTAAGAGAAGAGGTTTTGTTGTTATTGGTGTGTATAAGGCGAATTTTTATTTTCCGTGCTCTCGATGGGGTTTGGGTTAGGGTTGGGGAAAGTAAATTTTTTGGGATTGGACGTATAAATGGAAATCTTACCGTGGTGAAAAGAGGAAAGTCTTCGAACCATCGAGGTGGAAAATTGCTTCAGCATCTTTTTTGGTGGCTGGAAATATCTTAACAACATCAATAAAATTAAATAATAATATTATTTGTATTTTAAATGTCATTTAAATGAGTTACTTGTCAAAATGTAGAACCTTTGTAGAGCTAAACAAATGATTCAAGATCCAGTAAAAAATAAAACAAGTTTGCACAAGGATATTTTTTGATTAAAAGGGAGAATTTCACAATTTAAGTGTAAATTTAAAGCAAAATATTACAGTGAGGATATATTTTAGACAAATAGCTTTTTCCGACATGCATTCTTACCTTTCTTTCTACTTGGCTTTTCCGCTTCATAAAAATGTTGAAAACTTTGGCCAGAAGGTTGAACTTTAACCCCAAACACAGTTTATACACGTCAAGGTAGGATCAATAACAGACTTTTGCTGATTAACTCAAAAACATTTGAAACATTTGAAAAATTGCATTGAGTTGAACCATTTTTCTTGTCATTCAATTTAATGCTAGTTTTGTTTTTGTGGGTTTTCTCCGGGTTCTCCATTTTTTCCCCAACCCAAAAACATGCAGGCTAGACTAGCTGGTTGTTTATATATTGCAAAAAAAAAAAAAAAAACGACAACAAACCATTAAAGTAAAGAAAAAATAGCTTAAAAAATGGTCATTACGGCAAAAAAAGGATAAAAATTGGTAATTGTCCAAAAATGCAGCACGATTGATATCATTTAGCTAAAGATGCAATAATGCTAAAAAAAACACATCATCAAAAAAATCAATGTTAAGAAAAAAATAGCTAAAAAATGGCCATCACGGCAAAAAAGGATAAAAGTCGGTAATTGTCCAAAAATTCAGCACAATTGATATCATTTAGCTGAAGATGCAATAATCCTAAAAAATAACACAACAAAACTGATAAAGTAATTCAATGTTAAGAAAAAAATGCTTAAAAAAAGGATTTAAAAAAATCAGCAAAAACTGAAGTGGTAATTGCCCAAAAATTCAGCACAATTGCTATCATTCATCCAAAGCCTTGTTGAATAGCAACACGCTATAAAAAATGTCCACCCTTTCCTCAACAGTTGATGTCAAAGTCCTCCACCAACTGCTCTTCAAACCAACGCGGGTTCTTCCTCTGGTACTCCCGGAATCGCTCACATGCCTCCATCAGCGCTCTACCGGCGGGGAACAAGTGGTAGTCCCCCTCGGCCAGACCCGGGATCCTCCGAAGCCGACCCGGCCCTTGCTTTTCGGCGTCTAGGATTCGAAAAAAGAGCTCTTCGAACTGCCCCATCAGATTGTAGCGAAGCGTGACATTAAAGGGCCGGGGGACGTCCTCCGGCGAGCCGATCCCGTCAAAGTAAGCCACCGCGTACTTGTTGAAGGAAGCGCGGCGGAGCAGGCCGGGCACCACCAGTCCCAAAGCGGGGGTCAGGGTGTCGCCCCAGGGCGAGAGGAGGTCTTCCCTCAAGAGGACTGGCCCCCCTTGGCCTCCACACATGGCTCTCCACTTGGCCTGGACCCCCTTGGAGCAGAGGAGCAGGATTTGATCCGAGGAGTTTTCCATTCTCTCTCTCTGCCATTCCAGCCATTGGACGGTGCCCAGGGTTGCCAGGTTGGCGGAATCCAGTAGATCTAAGATGACCTCTGTGCCACATTGGGCCTTCAAGAAGGCGGCGAATTTCAGGATGATGTTTTTGTATAGAGGATGGTCCAGAGAGTACAGGATTAGGACTTTTTTTCTTTCTCGCACCTGGAAATGTTGTGGCGGTGGGTCGGTGGTGGGGGGCGGTAGACTGGGGTCGGCTGAGACCAGTAAGAAGAGAAATGTAAAGAAAAAAATGTTTAAAAAAAACAAAATTAAGAAGAGAAATGCATGGTAATAGTGGATTTTCACGACTATACGACGCATGGCATTTAAAGGCGTAGTGTAAAACAAGCCTTTAAGAAACAGGTATTATAAAGGGTAGCTGTGGTAAAATTGTTTATATATTGGAATCAGAAGGCATTACCTTTATGAGAAGCAGTCCAAAGGAGGGTGAAACAAACAGCCACAAAAATCAACACCACCGCGCCCTTAATCATTGGACTCCGGGTAGGAAAATCTAAAAAAAAAAAAAAAAAAATGTATATATCAGAGATAAATGATTAAATTAATCAATGGGGTCCGAGTAGGAAAAATCAAATAAAACCATCATTCAAATTAATCATTGGTGTCTGAAAAATATAAATTAATTCGAGGGGAATTATTAAATTAACCATTGGAGTTTGAGAGGAACATCTAAATTTAAAAAATTAATAAAATAAAGTAAAACAATCCTTAAATTCATTATTAGGAGTGTGAGCTGGAAAATTACATTTAAAAAATAAAATAAACATCAATTAAATTCATCATTGGGGTCTGACTTGGAAAATCGAAATTAAAATTAAAATAATATAATAAACATCAATTAAATTAATCATTGGAGTCTGAGCTGGAAAATTGAAATTAAAAATTAAAAAAAAATCAACATTTGAAAAAATTAGAAAAAATAATCATAATTTTGTCATTTGACTTTTTTGCATGCATACTTATTGATTAGCAACAGACTAACCATGTTATGCTAAAATAACTTTTTGTGCTTTAAAAAGTGGTAAAATGCCTAAAAAAGGCCCGCAATTTCATGTATTTTGACTTTCTGAGTGCAGCTCTCATGTAACAACATTAGAAAATATGAATTGTTTATGTTTATTGTCAAAATGCTTCCCGACCCGTGGCTGTTTGCAGTACTACTTACGCGAACAGTAATCCACACTCATGTGTTCTGGACGACAACCTTCCTTCATGCATTGGGTAAAAAATGGCTTGATCTTGGGAAAAAAAACCCAAAAATAAATGGTTATTCACTTGGACACAAAGAATTTCTTTACATTTTTTGGATGGTTTAAAAAAAGAAGACTCACCGTGATTAGCAATTCACATTTTAAGAGTTGGGACATATCCAGGCAAAAGGTGACATTAAGAGATGTTGTCTTTTCCTGAATGGGAAATAAATAGGTAGCAAAGCTAAATATAATAGCTGCCTTTAAATTGCGGTTACCTTGGAAACATTCTCTGATAAATGGAGGCGGTGGTTCTGGACGGAAACTTGATATATGCTGGAATGGCGGTCGGCTTCAAATGCCACGACGACAGACAAGATTTGATTTCTCGCCATGGATAAACCAGTGGTGATTCGAGGGTCCCAAAGGCTGCCTTGAAAAAAAGAATTGCAGGCGGTAACTTTCTGTTTTAGTAACTTATTTATGAAGGTGGGAAGGAACGTACCGTTTTCTAAACACATCTGGGAGTTTCGGATGATGTGGTGGCCACAACCTATTCGCCAAAGAAAAGAAAATGATACCATTTGGAATGTCAAACAATGGAGTATTTCATGCTTCAGAGTTCAAATATTTGAAATTTTCTCAAAATTCTGACATTGGGAATTCTGATATTAATCTGAAAATTCTGACATTGATCTCAACATTCTGACACTGTTTACAAATTCTGACATTTTGGGAATTCGGACTATAATTTCAGAATTCTGACATTGTTTACAAATTCTGATTTTAACCCCAGATTCCAAATCCAGATTCCAAATCCAGATTCCAAATCCAGATTCCAAATCCAGATTCCAAATCCAGATTCCAAATCCAGATTCCAAATCCAGAATCCAAATCCAGAATCCAAATCCAGAATCCAAATCCAGAATCCAAATCCAGAATCCAAATCCAGAATCCAAATCCAGAATCCAAATCCAGAATCCAAATCCAGAATCCAAATCCAGAATCCAAATCCAGAATCCAAATCCAGAATCCAAATCCAGAATCCAAATCCAGAATCCAAATCCAGAATCCAAATCCAGAATCCAAATCCAGAATCCAAATCCAGATTCCAAATCCAGATTCCAAATCCAGATTCCAAATCCAGATTCCAAATCCAGATTCCAAATCCAGATTCCAAATCCAGATTCCAAATCCAGATTCCAAATCCAGATTCCAAATCCAGATTCCAAATCCAGATTCCAAATCCAGATTCCAAATCCAGATTCCAAATCCAGATTCCAAATCCAGATTCCAAATCCAGATTCCAAATCCAGATTCCAAAATCTCAAAATCCATATCCCAAATCTCAAAATCCAGATTCCAATATCAAAATCCAGACAATGTTCCAATAATTCTGAGGTCATCCTCACAATTCTCCCTTTAAAGTCCAAATCGTGGCCATCTAACAGGCTCACCTGGAATGGTAACTTGGGTGGTGACGGCGTATTCTCCGACATCGGGCAGCGGCAAATGAAAAGCCGACATCAGATAGGTGTGAGCCGCCTCCACCACCAAACCCGGAAACGAAAACGTCCACTGAGTGAGAAAGACGGTCTATTAACGTCGTGACCTACTTTGAAGACTTTGAAGACTTACGTGATTGGAATCATTGAGCTGCCGATGGAGTCTGTAAGACAACTGCAGACACAAGCTTCCATTCGTTTGTCGATCCACAACGCGCAGACGTGTTCCACGGACTTCCAATATGCTGGCTACCAGGATATAGCATTACAAATCTGAACTTTTTAAACAGAAAAAAAATGTGTTCCTCACCATCCGAACTGAGAATCAATGTCACATTCAGGATGGGAACGTCCACGTGGTGGTCCTGAGCAATTCCCACCTTGCTGGGACCCCATCCGGGTGGAGTGGGCGTGTCTCGTCGGGACACCACTTCCAAATTGTCAGTGCAATTTGCTGACATTTTGGGGAAAAAATGGTGTTTGGGTTACGTGGAAGGCTATTTTACATACCTGGCAACCTTTTTTTCCTGTATTTTAGACATAATTTTTAATAAATGGATTAAAAGAACTGGATTAAAAGCCCTGAATTTTCAGTTTTTTATAGATCTAAAACAATGTTTATTTTCGCTTTTTAAAAATATATTTTTAGATTTTACAAAATGATTTTTGAACTCAAAACACAGAAAAATTGATTAAAAAATGACAATAATTGATTTAAAAGGGGGAAAATCAGCATATTTAATATCTATTTCTATAATTTTAATTTGATCCTAAAACAGAAAGTCACCACTCATCATTGACTTTCTCGGGCCGCAAAAAATGATGCGGCGGGACAGACATGGTCCCCGGGCCGCCACTTTGACACCATATAACATTTGTACGGGAAATTAAAGTACGTTTTTAGTAGAAGAGATCTGGTTTTAGCCATTTGGGCTCTAATCTGGATAGTGTGGGTCACTGGTAGCAGACGAAAATGTGATTGTTGACTGTTAATATTGTGATCATTTTCACTCTAAAAATATAGTGTGTTAACAAGCAATGTCAAGCTATCAGTGACAGGTAGCGACATCTTGAATTTAGTGCATAAAAAACTTTGGGAAATATTTTAAGACTTTAAGGTGAGGAAATATGTATAAACCGTCTTGTTTATTATTGCTTATTAAGTGGAATTGCAATCATTAATAAGGGGAGCAATTAGCTGACGTTAACAGGTATGTATTTATGTTCAGTGTCTGTGGATTTAAAGACTTACATGTGATTACGCAGCTTTGAAGACCCTGAAAAAGACAAAAAATGACTTGTTAGGACTGAGGAATGAGCTTTCTCAATTCAAACGGTTAAATTCTTACCAGTTGCCTGCAGTCGGGCTTCCAAAGAAAATAAGATCCAAAACCGGTCGCTAAACAAGAGTAAAAGACTGCAATATTCAGCATCATCGTTAAATTTGTAAGAATTTGTTGTTCGAAGAAGACCAGTGTGAATTATAGAAGTGGATGGTCACAATCAGGAAGGTTTTCATTATCAGTTCAGGTCATCAGTTCGCTTGCGTTGACAGGAAATACGGCTCAACATTTCAAAGACATTTATTTTATAGGTAAAAAAACCTGATAAATACATTTGAAACATCTGAATTTTGCATTCCTAAAGGGTCTTGCCTGCACGTAGACAAATTCAAAAAGAAAGTCACGTGACCGGTATGGCCAGGAAGTGTGTCTGTAGTGGTTTACACAACTAAGCATGTTTTTTACCGCATTTTCAGGACTATAAGGCGCACTTAAGTCTTAAATTTTCTCCAAAATAGACAGGGCGCCTTATAATCCAGTGCCCCTTATATATGGAAAAACATTAAATGGTGTTTGGTCTTTGTCACCTTGCATTTTCGTGCATGTCTTATTTTTATGCGCATATAAGCCATACCCTCGATTCAGTCATCACATTTTTAATCTGACAAAAACGGCTTACATGCGAGAAAACACAATCCATCTTCCACCTTCTGCCGACTATTCCAATCCTTTGACCAATGACCCCATTTCAGAACTTAACTCCGACACCCCCTAGCCGCTAGTTATTCTTTTCCTCGTTGTGTATCCTCATGTGCAAAGCCAAATACCTAGCGTTAGTCACCTTCTTGCCGCAAAGGGAACAAGAATGAACCGGTTCTGTGTTGTGCGTTTTCCTGTGAGAAGCCAAAGCGCTTTTTTTGTTGAAAACGTCGCCGCAGACCGAACAGGAGAACGGATTCCCCTTAGCGTGAAGGCAAGCGTGTTTGGAAAGACTGGAAGAGTGCCTGAATCGTTTCCCGCAAACCGAGCAGCGGTGAGGTTTCTCCCCCGTGTGTCGCATCATGTGCAAGACCAAAGCGCTTTTCCTGGAGAACTTCCAACAGCAAAAGGTGCAGGCGTAAGGTTTCTCTCCGGAGTGGCTCATGGTGTGCCTCTTCAAGGCGCCTCCGGTCGTGTACGTTTTGCCGCAGTCACCGCATCGAAAGCGCTTCACGTGGCCTGGGGACTCGTGGTTGGATGGAGGAACGAGGTGGGAGGAGTCTGTGATCAGGGAACGGGAATGTGGGTGGAGTTGGCGTGTTTCCGTTGTTGTCAAGATGTCGCTTTGGGGCTTCGGCTGGCGTGGGTACCGATCCGGTTCGGGATAAACGCGAGAGGGCTCCACTTCATATCCGGCATTGGTCCGGGATTCTCCCTCTTGGATGCTCCATGTTTTTTCCACTTTAATGTTGCAGGGCTCCGTTTCTTTGTGCACTTCTGCGGGCCAGTCATCTAGCTCGGGGTTGATTTCTTCTTTCTTGATTGCAGGTTGCTGGATGTCTACAGGAGAGCAAAATTTGTTGAATGTTTGAAAACAAATGCAGTGTAAAAAATGATTTTTTCTCCATTTTGTAGCCTGAGGACGTATTGTAAGTTTTGGTTAGCTATTTTTGCCGAGGTCAATTTTGTTGAATTTTAGTAACGTAAACTCCAATTCATGTGTGCCGGACCATTTTGGATATAATATTTACATATTTTTTTAAATAAATGGATTCAAAGAACTGGATTAAAAGCCCCAGAATATTCAGTTTTTATAGATCTAAAACAATGTTTATTTTAACTTTTTTGATATAACTTTAGATTTTCCAAAATGATTTTTGAACTAAAAACACTGAAAAAGGTATTTAAAAAAATGCAACTATCAATTTAAAAGGGAAAATCAGGAAATTTAATATGCATCTATACTTTTCATTTAAATTTGATCCTAAAATTGAAAGTTTGCACTCATCGACTTTCCCGGGCCACACGAAATGATGCGGCGGACCAGATTTAGCCCTAGGGCCGCCGCTTTCACGCCTTTGCGTTAGACAGACAACAAAGCCAAAGCAAAATAGATGGGATCATCAAGAATCTTATTATACTGTCTAATTTTGTCGAATGCCAATAAGGTCGATCTATCACTAGTTTTGGTTGTGTTTTTCGAGCTATTGTGATTCATTCAAAATGATAGTGGTCACATTATTATTATTTTTTTTTGCTTTTGCTGATGTTTTAAATCTTTGCAAGGCACTTCACGTGTTGCGATTCATATTTTAGCATTGAGACATGACAATAAAGTATCAAATGTGCAAACCTTGATTGGATATTGTGGGCTTGAGAAACGCGTCCAGCAGTTGTCGCTGCCTCTCGTTCTCTTCCTTAGAGCGGCGCAGTTCGTTTTCATACTCAGTTATGGTGCTCTCGAATATTCCGACTATCTCGTTAGCGGCCTCCGTTAATCGCTTGGCCACCAATGTCCTCAAAATACCGATTTTACACATTTTACCGACCGGACGTCGACAGTAACTTGAGGAAAAGAACCGACTTTTGCTATCTCCAAATTGACAGCTCGGAAACTAAAGCTACGATAACAAACTCTGACGAATTGATGAAAAAACGTCATTATAGGGAAAAACAACATGCGTTTTAAAAGGTCATAAAGTGTGCTTGTAATTAAAAAAAAGGTAAACTATAAGGATCAAAGATTCAAACGAGTTAATTCGTTTAGCAGTTTTGAAAGCTTCCGGTATCTCTTCTTCGATGGTATTATCGGGTGAATACTGCCACCATCAGGACTTGTGTGGCTCTACGAAAACAAACAAACCAAAATACTTTTTAGTGGAATTAATAAATCCTCGCCTTTTATATCATAAGTGTTGATAACCAAATAAACTCAACAATATTTTGATAACTCAAATTTCCTCACATTTGATACTACTTCATCTATTATAAATATATAAAGTTTTTGGATATAAACGAATGACGCAAGTAATATTTTGTTAATCAACATTTTGACATTTAATCCTATATTTTCAGTTTTTTTAAATGTAACGTTTGATCCAAAACAGCATTAAAATCTGAACATTAACATTTTAATACGTTTCATTTGTGTATAATTTACGGATTTTTATGCCTCTGTTGGTACCAATAGCTACTAAAAAGAATCATTGTGCATAAATCGCCACTAGGGGCAGCACCACTTTGCATATAAAACACCTTCCCATTGACTTTGCAGAATAAAACAAATGTTAAGTAGTTTTATTTTATAATATTTAGTCATCAGAGAATATATTGACACGATTTCAGATGGATAATCGTTTTGGCACGATTGCAAACTGAAGAGATTAATTCATTCCAAGCCCACTAGGCGGCGCTAAAACGCATACAAGACACAAGGAGGTCCACAAGAAGGCCTCACAGGTGGACATTTTCACACGGAATAAGAATAGAGTATGGTGGGGCAAGAATGGTGAGAACAGAGTGTCTATTTGGAGAAACGCTGACAAACAAGGGCCACACAATCTATAAAAGCAGCCCGTTTGTGCACTCGGCATCTCGCAAAAGAAGACCAGCAGTTTGCTCGCACTTTGTGGAAGGTAAGTATCAAATGTGAGGAAAAATCAAACTGAAACTTGGAAGATATTCGTAGTATTCATTTTTTTAAATCTCCTAATAGAAGAAGAAACAAGCAACCATGTCTGAAGCGTGAGTATTATTCAATGAAAATTGTAAAATGACTTAAAATACTTGAAATTGAATTCTTCTTCTTATCATCTTTTCAAATGACCGATGAACCCGTCACCCTCTGCGTACACGCTCAGTTCGGTAAGTTTTCTTATATTTTTTTCAAAACACAGCATCTAAAAATGGTGAAATGGAATCACCTCTTTATTCTATGCCACTGGTGTCAAAGTGGCGGCCCGGGGGCCAAATGTGGCCCGTCGTATCATTTTGTGCGGACCGGAAAAGTCAATCATGACTTTCTGTTTTAGGATCCAAATCAAATGATGAGGAGAGATGTATATTAAAATTGCCTGATTTCCCCCCCATTTTAAATCGATAATTGCTATTTCTTAATCCATATTTTCTTTGTTTTTAGTTCAAAAATAATTTTGTAAAAATCTAAAAATATATATAAAAAAAGCTAAAATAAACATTGTTTTAGAGTTATAAAAAATGAATATTCAGGGATTTTAATCCAAGTCTTTTAATCTAATTATTAAAAAAAAAATCTAAATATGACAAGTTGACTTAAAGCGTCCCACAAACCAACCCGAGTCTAATCCCCTTGTTCTATGCTATTTTTTAACTCATTGTATCATTCTATCTTTCTTTTCCAGAAACCAAAAATCTCTGCATCGCGCAGACTATTTTTAAAGGTACGCCCCCTATCAAGCGATTCAGCCGCCGACCCCGCCCAGGTGGAATGAATTGGACGTCCTATGTGCGAACGCTTTTACCGCCAGACCAAAATGATGAAGAAGGCCACGGTGATGTTGGAGAACGACAAGCAAGTACGACAAGAAGAACGCGAGAGAACGCTGAGCGAGCGAGTTCCAGATCTCCAGCTGTCCGGCCTGTCTACGCAAGACCTGCAAGTATGTGGTCGAAAGATAACGCGTCGCCCCGTAGCAAACGCCGCCGCCGTACACGGGTGGATGTCGACAGAGTCTTTGCAAAGAGCTACAGCAGAAGATCGACGCGGTGGATGAAGATCGTTACGACATTGCCTTAAAAGTGGGCAAAAATGATGTGGAGGTACGTCCTTTAACATTTCCCATCCTATCCGTGGTCTATTATGATAATAATATGAATGGAAAAAGATTCAAATGGAACTATTACTCATTTTCTCAACCGCTTTATCCTTACTAGGGGTGCTGGAGCCTATCCCAGCTGAGTTGGCCTTGAATTGGTGACCAGCCAATCACAGGCCACAATGAGACAAACAACCAATCATAACTAGGGACAATTTAAAGTGTCCAACAAGCCTACCATGTATGTATTTGGAATGTGGAAAGAAACTGGAGTACCCAAAGAAAAGCCACGCAGGCCCGGGGACAACATGCAAACTCCACACAGGTGGACCGACTTGGATTTGAGCCCCAGTTTCCGACCGTGAAGCCGACGCGCTAACCACTCATCCACCTGATCGCCACTATTCCACGGTTAAAATCCAAATAGGATAAAAGTTAAATGATAGATTATACCATGTGTGTCAAAGTGGTGGCCCGGGGGCCAAATCTGGCCCGTTAAATAATTTTGTGCGGCCCGGAAAAGTCAATCATTTCTGTTTTAGGATCAAATTCAAATGAAGAGTATGGATGAATATTATATTTCCTGATTTTCCCCCTTTTAAATCAATAATTGTCATTTTTAATCACATTTTCTGTGTTTTTAGTTCAAAAATCATTTTGTAAAATGTAAAAATATATTTAAAAAAAGCTAAAATAAACATTGTTTTAGATCTATAGAAAAATGAATATTCAGGGATTTTAATCCATTTATAAAAAAAAATCTAAATATTCTATCTAAAATGGTCAAGTTGACGTTAAAGCGGCCCGCAAACCAACCCGAGTCTGGCACTAAGGTAAACAAACATATTTTTTGTTGTTGTTTACCAAAGTTGCGCGACCTGTCCCAGAAGATTTTCGAGTTGAAGGGCAAAATGAAGAGACCAAACCTGAAGAGGGTGAGGGTGTCGGCGGACGCCATGTTGGGAGCGCTCTTGGGGGCCAAGGTCAAAGAGTCTGTGGACTTCAAAGCCAACCTCAAGACTGTCAAGAAAGAAGAAGAAAAAGTGAGCATTTGCCACTTTTGGCTTCATTGATATACTCGTAAAAAAAAATGTAAATATTGACCACAAAAAAAATGTCAATCCACAGAAAGAAGAAGTGACCGACTGGCGTAAAAACGTGGACGCCATGTCGGGGATGGAGGGCAGAATGAAGCTGTTTAATGCGGGCCAGTGAATGAAAATAGCAAAACTATCATCCAATTTCAGTAGAAATATTATTAAAAAAATAACAATTGAGGAAAATATCATTTTTATTATCCTGTCAGCAATAGCAGTGAGCACAAACTATCATGTGTAGGGCAATATCTTAGTCCTGATGTGGTTGTAAAAATAAAACATGTGCTTTTGTGCTTTAATTTGTTGCCTGTGAAAATAGTAATTTTAAAGAGACCTTTGTAAATTATCTTTTTGTATAATGACGGGGGTGGACTGGGAATTCGCAATGTGAAACCGCCTGTTTCTGGTGCGCCCCTAAATAGATTGCGCCCTGGGCAGTCGCCCACATTGCCTGTAGCAAAAGCCGGCCCTGCAATGGATGTCAGAGCTGTGCCGTGCTATCTTAGCGCTAAAACGCCATTCTTCTGTCAAATTAACAAAGCCAAAACATCAAAACATTCAAACCACAAGTAGCAAAAGGTTTTGTAAAAATTGGAAAGAAAATACTAAACTACGGACTACCGAACCTGAAATCCACAAGGTTCCATTTTACTCCATAAAAGTACACATTATACGAAAAGTCCAATTTCATTTACTTTCCACCAAAATTAAAGAATTCATGTTATCATAGCAACGTTTCAACCTAATTAAGCTCACCTGCAAACATAAAACTCGCAAACCAGGAAGTTCAAGAAGCAAAAAAAAAAGGGTTTAGCGTAGCATTGCTTCTAGCTATGTTTTTTTTAAACCCCTTTGGGTTGGCGCCATGTCTCGGCCCCTCCCCTGGTCACCCAATCATAAAGCAGCCGCTCTTCCTCCAAATATGGTCATGACGCTGTCCGTGCAGGGCACTCCGGTGCTCCGATTGGCCTGGCGTACTGTCAATCAACCTCCCCTCACACAGACGCGTTCATGGCCGGGCTAAATATTGTCAACGTCGTTGCCGGTTCATCCCAAACGGATTTAAAAGCCACGTAGGGTAAGACGACTTGTGCACGAAATGATTATAATTTTATCATATTATTCCGTCTGCCTGGTAATTGAACTATTTTCACGCTGGGGAACCTTAATGTCGGGGATGCTAGCAGCCGCGTTCGCGTACATTAAGTAAAGCCTAATGTTACAACTAAACAGAAATCCTGGAATATTCTCGACTAACTTGTAGGATGCACGTACAAACACGATTCCGGGTTAAATTGCTCCATGACTTATTATAGTAACGCTAAAAATAGGATTGTACAATATAATGGGGATTACTTTCTATAGCTCGGGTTGCAAAATGTCAGCATTTTGTTCACCAGAAGCTTCTATCCAAATCTCCTATGCATTTGGAATTTTCAGATTTTTCTTTTTTCATGAACGAGCAGCGTTACTGTTATTCTTATTAATTGGAGGAAATGGTGTCCCCACGTGAATAATAAAATAGCCAATATATAAGAATGAATTAGATTACATACATGATGCTAGTGCATCATTTTGGGGTCACGGTTCGACGGTCAAGTTTTTAATTTACCACACTAGAAATATGTCTACTGCTACTAATACTACTACCATTACAGCTACCACTACTATGGCCACTACTTCTAATACTACTACCACCACGACTATGGCTACCACTACTTCTAATACTACTACCACCACTACTTTGGCCACTACTTCTAATACTACTACCACCACTGCTTTGGCCACTACTTCTAATACTACTACCACCACTACTATGGCCACAACCTTCTAATACTACTACCACCACTACTATGGCCACTACTTCTAATACTACTACCACCACTACTTCTAATACTACTACCACCACTACTTCTAATACTACTACCACCACTACTACTACCACCACCATTACTACTTCTAATACTACTACCACCACTACTATGGCCACAACCTTCTAATACTACTACCACCACTACTATGGCCACTACTTCTAATACTACTACCACCACTACTATGGCCACTACTTCTAATACTACTACCACCACCATTACTACTTCTAATACTACTACCACCACTACTACTACCACCACCATCATTACTACTTCTAATACTACTACCACCACCACTACTACTACCACCACTACTACTACCACCACTACTACTACCACCACTACTACTACCACCAATACTACTACCACCACTACTACTACCACCACTACTACTACCACCACTACTACTACCACCACTACTACTACCACCACTACTACTACCACCACTACTACTACCACCACTACTACTACGGCTACCACTACTATGGCTACTACTACTACTACTATACAAATCTTGTGTTGTTTTTTTTAAATGTACTACCACTCTTTTGTTTGTTCAGGCGGGCCTGGCAGCAGATTTCCATGTCCAAACTTTTTCTGCTGAGGCACGGGGAGGGGGCGTGGAACCGGGAGAACCGTTTCTGCAGCTGGGTGGACCAGAAGCTCAGCCAAGACGGCGTGCGGGAGGCCCGCGACTGCGGCCGCCTCCTCAAGGACGGCGGCCACCAGTTGGACGTGGTCTTCACCTCCATCCTCAGCCGCTCCATCCAGACGGCCTGGCTGGTCCTGGAGGCCCTGGGCCAGGAGTGGGTGCCCGTGGTCAAGTCGTGGCGCCTCAACGAGCGCCACTACGGCGCCCTCATCGGCCTGAACCGGGCCGAAATGGCCGCCCTCCACGGCGAGGAGAAGGTCAGGCGGTGGCGGAGGAGCTACGACGTCACGCCGCCCGCCATCGACGAAACGCACCCCTACTTTGGCCAGATCTACGCCGATCGCAGGTACGCCGCGTGCGACGTGGACAAGGAGGAGCTTCCTCGGGCGGAAAGTCTCAAGGAGCTGATGGCTAGACTGCTGCCCTATTGGGAGAGCGCCATAGCGCCCGAGATACGCCGGGGCAGGACCGTGCTGATCGCCGCTCACGGGAACAGCTGCCGGGCCCTGCTCAAGCACCTGGAAGGTACGCCATGCTTACCATTTACACCTGCTGATACCGGGGGAGGAGAGCATTCCATACAGTAATACAAGGGTGTCACACTCGGGTTGGTTTTGTGGGCCACATTAACGTCAACGCAGTTTTTATATGGGCTGGACCATTTTAGATAGAATAGTGAGATTTAAAAAAAATATTGTATCTAAAATGGCTCCGGCACACGTGAAATCAAAATGACCTGCGAACCAACCCGAGTCTGACACCCTTGGTCTAGATCACTGGTGTCAAAGTGACGGCCCGGGGGCTAAATTGGGTCCGCCGCATCATTTTGTGTGGCCCAGGAAAGTCAATGATGAGTGCCGACTTTCTGTTTTAGGATCAAATTCAAATGTATAGATGTATATTACATTTTCTGATTTTCCCCCTTTTAAATCAATAATTGTCATTTTTTAATCCATTTTTTCTGTGTTTTTAGTTAAAAAATCATTTAGTAAAATCTAAAAATATATTTAAAAACAAAGCTAAAATAAACATTGTTTTAGATCTATAAAAAGGGAATATTCGGGGCTTTTAATCCAGTTCTTTTAATCCATTTATATAAAAATAAAATCTAAATATTCTATCTAAAATGGCTGTGGCTCACCTGAAATCAAGTTGACGTTAAACCAACCCGAGTCTGACACCATTGGAATAAAATAACATGCAATTTCATGGCTACCTTTGATGAAACGTTCCATTTTGTGTCATTTACATTCTCACCGAGCCGTCAAGTGTGGCGCCAAAAATGGAAGCTTGACCCCGCTGAAAAAGGTCACCAAGTTTAGGTTACGTTCAACATCCACTTTGACCTTTTAAGAATACCATTTCCTCATGTGTCCATCCACGGTTTATGAACACTTTCTTGACGCCTTGAAATTTCAAACAAGAGTTATTAGGTTAGGATCATCAATAATTATACTTTAATATAATTATAAAACAAATACATCTCATTAATTATACATATATATATATATATATATATATATATATATATATATATATATATATATATATATATATATATATATATATATATATATATATATATATATATATATATATATATATATATATTTACCGTATTTTCACGACTATAAGGCGCACTTAAAAGTCTTAAATTTTCTCCAAAATATACAGTGCGCCTTTTAATCCAGTGCGCCTTATATATGGAAAACATAGAAAACCAAAAACGAAAAACCACCACTGTCGAATATTAAAAAAACACAAACAATACTGTTAAATATGCAGATCAGCCATCTTTGTTTACAAAATCTTCCATCATATAGCTCCTCCCCACTGCAAGATTTTATACAAAAAAACTCCAAAACATCAACAATGGCTGGCTCTACAGGTGACTGTAAAGTAGTGAGTGAGTGAGTTCTTCATACCTGGAAGTCAATAGTAATTCCCCTTTTTTCACCACTATAAGGCGCACTTAATAGTCTGAAATTTTCTCCAAAATAGACAGTGCGCCTTATAATACAGTGCGCCCTATATATGGAAAAAATGTAATTCATTGAGGGTGCGCCTTATAGTCGTGAAAATACAGTACATAATAACTCCCATTTCAACAGGTATTTCGGACGACGACATCGCCAACGTGACTCTGCCCACGGGGGTGCCGGTGCTGCTAGAACTGGACGAACGACTGAAGCCTATCAAAGCTCGCCAGCTCCTGGGAGACCAACTGAAAATTCAGGCGGCCATTAAGAAAGTGGAAGACCAAGGAAAAGCCAAAAAGTCTACTTAATCTGGATCTTGGAGGTTTTGAAAGGTCCGCAATTCAAAATAAAAGGACTGCTTCCCAATGAGACTAGATCAAGTCTTAATGTGAAAGACCGGTCGCCCACTGTGGAAAAATGTTGACTTGATTAACGTGTTTACTAAACGTTGTTTACTAAATAATGCACTGGCTTTAGCTAAAAAAAAAGTGCTGCTAAGAGGAAACGTGTTATGTTTTGCTACTAATCAATCAATGGCCGTCATTTGTAGACGGCATTTTTTGGGTGAAAAAACACGGCAGTTGACATTATACACTTTTTTGAATAAATACGTGTCCCAGCCCGAATTTTTTTTTTTTGAGTGAAGACGTCATCGAATATTTTTCGACAACCTGTTGCTCGTAAATCATTTTTTTCAGGAAATGGCGGTTTAATTTTTTTTTGTCAAAATAGTCCGTGTTTACATTGTTACTGTTTTGGAAGCACTTAAAACCTTTTTGATAGAATAAGTCATCAAAAAAAGCATATTTTCTAATGTTATTGATTGAAAGGCAAATTAAAAAATCAAAATACATGAAAATGGATGCATTTTTTGGAACATTTCACTGTTTTTAAAGCAGACAAAAATTCTGAAGGAACATAACATTGTTATGCTGTTGCTAATGTTGCTGTATGCAAAAAAATCTCATGAAAAATGGAAGATTAAAGAATTTTTTTCTTAAATGTAGTTTTTTTATTGATTTATCAATTTTTAATAAATCGGGGGTCTGTTAAAGGGGGGTTAATTAGACCCCACCATTTAATATACCCCCATATTTAATGGGGTGGGGGTATATTAAATGGGGGTCTATTAAATGGGGGTTAATAGACACCCCATTTCAGGTGGGCTGGACCATTTTAGATATATTAAGATTTTTTTATATAAATGAATTAAAAGAACTGGATTAAAAGCCCTGAATATTCAGTTTTTTTTATAGATCTAAAACAATGTTTATTTTAGCTTTTTTTTCCTATTTTTTTTAATTTGACAAAATTATTTTTGACCTAAAACCACGGAAAATTTGATTAAAAATGACAATTATTAATTTAAAAGGGGGAAAATCAGGAAATGTAATATACATCTAGATCTATCATCTGAATTTGACCCTAAAACTGAAAGTCGCCACTCATGATTGACTTTCCCGGGCCGCACAAAATGATACGGCGGGCCAGATTTGGCCCCCGGGCCGCCACTTTGACACACTCGATTTTTTTTCTTCTTTTTTGAATGGAATGTGGTTGTTGACTAAATGATAAAGTTGACCCAAACGGATGGATGGACTAAACGAAAGCAACGTGAAGATTGTCAAGGCGAGTGGGCGTTCCGATTGGGTGGGGCTGAAGCTTCTTCTTCTTCTTCTTCTTGTTGTTCCCCACCCAATGGAGAGCTTAAAAAGGTCCGCAGATTGCGGCGGGTGGTCCTGTTTTCCAGTTGGGAAGCGCTGAGCGTGCTTGTTTGCTCTTCGGGTAAGTCCACATCTGGCCTCCTCCGTTTAGATACTTTGATAATTTTTTGACACATTTAAGGACTGGAAATTTTGCTGCTATCTCTCGGGGCTTCTCTTTCAACTATACTACTCTTTTATGCTCTTCATTTCAATGGCAATGTGTCTTTTTGATTGGCTTTTGTCGTCATTTAAAATGGATCCATATTGACTCAGTCTCGGGTTGGTTCAACTCCATTTCATGTGGGACCATTTTAGATAGAATATTGACATTTTTTTAAATTGATAAATGGATTAAAAGAAGTGGATTAAAATCCCTGAATATTCCATTTTTTATAGATCTAAAACAATGTTTATTTTAGCTTTTTTTAAATATATTTTTAGATTTTACAAAATGATTTTTGAACTGAAAAACAGAAAAAAATGATTAAAAAAATGACAATTATTGATTTAAAAAGGGGGAAAATCAGGATATTTAATATACATCTATACTCCATTTTAATTTGATCCCAAAACAGTCATGATTGACTTTCCCGGGCCACACAAAATGATGCGGCGGGCCAGATTTGGCCCCCGGGCCGCCACTTTGACACCTGTGCTCTAATACGTAGTGTTTACGGCGACATTTCTCAATATACAGATGAGGAGCCGTTGATATTTGTCGTCTCCGGGGGTTAGGGTCCATTCGGAGCCATTTGGATGGAAAGATCTTATTTTGGGAATGTTGATTTGTGGTGGTGGCGCGCCACTGTAAAAAGTCGCTGGAACAAAAACGACGTAGCCGGCCGGCCGCCCGTTTCCTTAAAAGGAGGCCCATGGCGAGCGACAGTGGGACAGGCCACCCTCAAACACCATGATGATATATTGCAATTGGAGCTTCGTGTATTTATTTATGTTCTTTTTTCTTTTTAACACAAAGTATCTATTTAAATGATGTCATGCGCTAGAAAGAAATGAACAATTTAAATAATAAGGAATTTTTAAATGTGGAATTTTTAAGTTTCCGATGGCCAAAAGTGAAATTGAGTCGATGTTAACGCGGCCCGCGAACCAACCCGGCTCTGACACCCCTGTCGTTGCAAACTGAAATAAAGGTTTATAAGCAAATCAGTATTAAAGATAAATTTAAATGAAATTCAACTTCAAAGCGTAAAAACAACAGAAGTAGCCAAGCAGTGATTCTTTAGTGTACCACTAGAGGGAAACCATGCAACGATAGGATTCCAATACATTGCTATTTGAAAAAAAATAGTCTTAAAAATCAATGCATTTGACCAATAAATAGCATCTATTTAATGTAATCCCCCATTTGCAGGGCACTTGTTTTCCTAAGCAGGCATTTTAACAGGCTTTGGCGACAGTGTGTGTAAACTGTTTGGAATTTGTTTTATGGCGAGAAGTGATACCCTCCTTCCCCACCCAGCCAAACGGCCCCCCTCGACATGACCATATTTGGTCATGTCGAGGAAGCGGCCGTTACTTTTGGATGAATTGTAAACGCTTCTCGTGTCCTTATTTGTGGCCCGTGTTTGGATTGAGATCATCGAGAATGCCGCGGATGGAAATTCATTCATTCATTTTCTGAGCTGCTTATCCTCACTAGAGTCGCGGGGGGTGCTAGAGCCCATGCCTCCTGATTTTGGGCTCCATGAATTGGTGGTCGCTAAATGTGCTAAAACGAATGTTGGCCAATTACAGACCTTTAGTCCATTTAAAGCACGTGTGTCAAAGAGGTGGCCCGAGGGGCCAAATCTGGCTCACTGCATCATTTTGTGTGGCCCGAAAAAGTCTATCATGAGTGGTGACTTTCTGTTTTAGGATCAAATTCAAATGAAGAGTATAGATGTATATTATATTTCCAGATTTTCCCCCTTTTAAATCAATAATTGTCATTTTTAATCAGTTTCTGTCTGTTTTTAGTTTAAAAATCATTTTGTCAAATCTAAAAAAAGCTAAAATAAACATTGTTTTAGATCTATAAAAAAACTGAATATTCAGAGCTTTTAATCCATTTATAAAAAATCTAAATATTATATCAAAAATGGTTAAATTTCTTTATTTCCCCCTTTTAAATCAATAATGGTTATTTTTAAACAATTTTTTCTTGTGTTTTTAGTTCAAAAGTCCATTTGAAAAATCTAAAAAAAAATCTAAAATAAACATTGTTTTAGATCTATAAAAAACGGAATATTCAGGGCTTTTAATCCAGTTCTTTTAATCCATTTATCAAAAAAAAAATCTAAATATTCTATCTAAAATGGTCCAGCCTACATAAAATCAAGTTGAGCCCAAGGCTAACCCAAAAGTACTCCCACTGTGTATACCCAGAAACATTAAGTAGAGCAAGGGACAAAATGATGGCGTGAACGTTAGCATAAAAAGTGAGTGGAGGATGAGGAAGAGGAGGAAGAGGAGGAAGAGAAGGAGGAGGCAGAAGGAGCAGCGTTGCCTTTTGTGGTAGTTCCAGTAGAAGGAGCAGGAATTCCTGCAGCTACTTGGGGCAGTTGGACGGATACAATCCAGGCTCGCTGGCCTTCTTGACAAATGGCAAAAGATAAATAAAAAACAAAACCAGTGGGCAAGCCAATCGCTTGCTGTTCTAAGAAAAATGGCTTCATTCCTTCCACTATTTTCCATAAAGCCATAAACCATGTCATTCCTTATTGGAAAACATGACAAACATTTCAACATTGATTTTTTGGGGGGGCCAGGGGGGTTAACAGAATGAATGTCATGAGAAAAAAAACATTTAAGAGTACCGTATTTTCACAGATATAAGGCGCAATGCAGTACAAGGCGCACCCTCAATGAATGAGATTTGAATTTTCGTTCCATATATAAGGCGCACTGGATTATAAGGCGCACCGCCAATGACTGACATGTTATTTTGTTCCATATATAAGGCACACTGGATTATAAGGCGCAACCTGTCTACTTTGGAGACAATTTCAGACTTTTAAGTGCGCCTTATAGTCGTGAAAATACGGTAATTGACATTTTTGTCCTACGAAACGCTCCTCTTTGTGTTTTCTAGCCAGAAAATCGAATCTTGCGGCCATCATGGATGACGACTTTGAGCACCGCATGGAGCTGAGGAGACAGCGGAGGGAGCAGATGCGATTGGACGCCGAAAAGTACGTACGTGGGCTGGCTGGCTGGCCTGAATGGTCCACCTGTGTGGACATGTTGTCCCTGGGCTTGTGTGGGGTTACTCTGGGTACGTTTAAAAGGTGGGCAGTGGTGGATTGCACAATTTTTGCGTCCTGGGTTCGAATCCAGGTCATTCCACCTGTGTGGAGTTTGCATGTTCTCCCTGGGCCTGTGTAGGTTTTTTTCTGGGTACTCTTGTTTCCTCCCACATTCCAAAAACATGCTAGGCTAGGCTAGCTGGTTGAAGACTCTAAATTGCCCCTAGCTATGATTGGTTGTCCATTTCTTCAATTCTTATGATTGGTCACCAATTCAGGGTGTCAACCCATCTGGTGACCAAAGTCAACTTGGCTTCTGTGGGTTTTCTTCGGGTACTCCAGCATCCTAAAAACATGCATGCTATGCTAATTGTATGCTAAATTTCCCCTGGCTATGATTGGTTGTTTATCTACTTGTGTCTTGCAATGGGTTGTCCACTCATTCGGTGTCCCCCGACTTTGGCCTCAAATCAGCTGGGATAGACTCCGGCACCCCCCAAAAGATAAAACGGTTCAGAAAATGAGATGACGCCAAGAAATTCATGTTTTTCCAGAATGGGTTACGCCAATGACGATGACGAAGAGGCGGCTCGGGAGCAGAGGAGGCGTGCCAGGGAGGAAAGGAAGAAGATGCAAGAATCCCACGCCGTGGCCAACGGGGGCGCCAACGAGGCCGACGGGTACGTGGGAAAGATAAAGCGTCGTGTACGCAGACAACGATATTTGTTGTCTACCGTAGGGTGGCGGCGGAAAGAGAGGATTCCGTTTCCGTTTCTGTGGCGACGGCGGCGGATGACGACCAGGCGCTGGAAGAACGCCTGGCCAAGAGGGAGGAGCGAAGGCAGAGGAGGATGCAGGAGGCCGTGGAGAGGCAGAAGGAGATGGACCCCAGCTTTGCCGCCAACGCCGACGGCGAGGGGGTGGACGAGTGGGCGGGGAAGGCGCCACCAGATGGCGACAGAGAACAAATAGCCGTTCCAGAAGAGGTGATTATTGATGGCGGAAGGAAGGAAAGAAAACTCAACTGAACCAAACAAAAACAAACTGAACCGGACTAAGTCACTTATCGTATTTTCACGACTATAGGGCGCATGGTATTTAAAGGCGCAGTGTCAGTAACAAGTGCTATCTCTGTGGTTTCGTGGTTAAAGTCAAAAATTGAACTCCCAAAAATGCAATTTACCGTATTTACTCACATATAAGCCATTTCCTTAAAACTGCCTTAAAATGTTTGAATTTGACAATTTCTCGCGTATAAGCCACCCCCTGATTCCCAATTTTCACCCCCATATTTAAGTCTTTACATAATAGGGAGTACAAATGTCTTATTTTGAAGGGAAAATATTTTTGAAGAATCATCTATTGGTATTTCTGAACTCTTGTATGAAACAAAAGCACATAATTAGGGTCAATTTCATAATTAGTTTATCCAATAATGATTGTTTTTCTTACTGCAAAACAGAAAATAACCAACAAATACTAAATGTGACTTTGCCGACATCTACTGGTGAAAAAAAAGAGTATAGCAAGTCTTGTACCCTTGTTTCAGTCATCATTTTTCTTAGTTACAAATACGGCTTATATGCGAGAAAATTATGGTATATGTGTATATTTCTTCTCATTTTGTATTCTTTGGCAGGATAAGGCTGACGCAATGGAAGAGGGAGGAGCGCCCCCTGGTGTTGCGGAGGACGAGAGAGAGGAGGAAATGATAAGGGAAGAAGAGGAAGAGGAGGAGGAAGAGGAGCGACAGCGGAAAGAATTGGAAGAAGAGAGGAGGAGACAAGAGGAGGTGGAGAGAAGGGAAGAGGAGGAGAGACAGGAAAAGGAGAGGGAGGAGAGGAGGAAAAGGGATGAGGAAGAGGAGGAGAGGAGGAGAGGAGAGGAGGAGCAAAGAGAAATAGAGGAGAGGAGAAGAAAAGAAGAGGAGGAAAGAGAAATGGAGGCGAGGAGGAGAAAAGAAGAGGAGGAAAGAGAAATGGAGGCGAGGAGGAGAAAAGAAGAGGAGGAAAGAGAAATAGAGGAGAGGAAGAAAAGGGAAGAGGAGGAGCAGGAGGAGAAACGCAGAAGAGATGAGGAAGAGGTAAAGAAGAGAAAAAGGGAGGCGGAGATGGAGGAGATGAAACGGAGAGAGGAGGAGCAAGAAAAAGAGGAAATGGAGAAGAAGAAGAAAGAGAGAGAAAAACGGGAGCTGGAGGAGAAAAAGAGGAAAGAGGAGCAAGAAAAGGAGAAGAAGAAGAGGGAGAAGAAGGAGCAGGAAGAGGAGGAGAGGAAGAAGAAAGAAGCTCAAGAAAAACGGGAAAAGGAGGCGGAGGAGAAAAAGAACAAATATCAGGTCAACTATAAAAAAAAAATCTTATGGAATTACAAATTTTAAAAATATTTTTGGACTATATTTTGATTTTTTTGTTTGTTTTTGTCCCAAAAGGAGCAGAATGGGGCGCTCAAGAAGCTAGCCAGGTAATAGCTAGGAGCTAGCTAGCGCTAAAGTCAATTTATTTTGGATTTTCACTTTTTTAAATGTCTTTTTTAAAAAACTTTCATATTTCCATTCAGGGAGGACGCCCCCAGTGGCGAGGAGGAGCGCCAGGAGGCCGAACGCAAACTAGAGGAGCTCCGGCAACGTCGCCATGACGCCGAGAGCGAGGAGGCGCAGGAGATGAAGCGTAAACAGCACCGCGCCGAAGCCGAGCTGGAGGAGCTCAAGAGGAAGAGGGAGGAGAGGAAGAAGATCCTGGGACGGGAGGAGGAGCGGAGGATGAGAGAGATGGAGGAGAAGAAGAACCGGGAGCAGGTGAGGGACGGCCCCTAGTGGGGGCGGGGTCAGAGGTCCCGTGACTGACACGCCCCTCGCAGGAGGAGAGGAAGCGCATGAGGGAGGAGATCGAGAAGAGGAGAGCACAGGCGGCCCAGAAGAAGAAGCAGGAGGAGGAGGAGCTTACAGAGCCCTCCTTCGCCATTATGGCACCCAAAGGCTCAGCCAAGGTCAACACAGCTTTTATGGGACTTTAACCATCATTTTATGAACTGCTATATCCTCACGGTGGGGGTGCTGGAGCATATCCCAGCTGTCTCCAGGCCAACTTGGTTTCACGTGGACCACTTTAGATATAATATTTTGATTTTTTTTCTTATAAATGGATTAAAAGTTATTTATAGATTAGTTTATTTGAGCTTTTTTTGCAATATATTTTTAGATTTTGAACTAAAAACAGAAACATTGATTAAAAAAAATTAATATACATATATACCAAGAGTGTTCGTCAGGTTGGTTCGGACCATTTTAGATATAATATTTCGATTTTTTTCTTATAAATGGATAAAAAGTTACTATAGATTAGTTTATTTGAGCTTTTTTTTTAAAATACTTTTTTTAGATTTTTGAACTAAAAACAGAAAAATTTATAAAAAAATTTAATATACATTTATACCAAGAGTGTTCGTCGGGTTGGTTCGGACCATTTTAGATATAATATTTAGATTATTATTTTTATAAATGGATTAAAAGAACTGGATCAAAAGCCCTAAATATTCCGTTTTTTTATAGATCTAAAACAATGTTTATTTTAGTGTTTTTTAAATATATTTTTAGATTTTACAAAATTATTTTTGAACTAAAAACAGAAAAAAATGGACCAAAAAATGACAATTATTGATTTAAAAGGGGGGACAATCCAGATATGTAATATGTAATTCGTGCCCTGTGATTGGCTGGCCACCAATTCAGGCTCCACTACCCCTTGCGATCCTAGTGAGGATAAAGCGGTTCAGAAAATGAATGAATAAAAGGCAGAAATGAACCTATAAAAACGGATTTTTTTTCTGACAGATTGGAGCCAAAGCGGAATTCCTGAGCAAATCAACTCAAAAAAGGTGACCATTTCATTTGGGCTTTTGACTCCGCCCCCATTAAAATCGAGAGTGATTATGTTTTTTGTTGTTATTGACATTTGGGGTTCAGCGCCAGAGCAACGCACGCGCCCATCGTCTCCAAGATTGGCAGCCGATTGGAGCAGTACGCCTCTGCCGTTCAGGTGACAAAAATTCATTTGACTTTTGTAATGTAATAATTCATAATTCTAGCAAATGGAGAATTTTTGGGTTGATTGAATCCAGATTTTGATCAAATCGACCATATGTGATAAAAATAACAAATAAAAAAAAAATGTTGCTTGTGCATGACATTGACTTTAATAGTGAAAAAAGATGTTACTGTATACCACTGGTGTCAAAGTGGCGGTCCGGGGGCCAAATGTGGCCCGCCGCATCATTTTGTGCGGCCCGGGAAAGTCAATCATGAGTGGCAACTTTGTTTTAGGATCCAATTCAAATGAAGAGTATAGATGAATATTACATTTTCCCCCTTTTAAATCAATAATTGTCATTTTTTAATCAATTTCTTGGTGTTTTTAGGTCAAAAATAATTTTGTAAAATCTAAAAATATCCAAAAAATCTAAAATAAACATTGTTTTAGATCTATAAAAACTCAAATGAAGAGTATAGATGTATATTACATTTCCTGATTTTCCCCCTTTTAATTGTCATTTTTTAATCCATTTTTTTCAGTTTTTAGTTCAAAAATCATTTTGGCCATCACATCTTGTTTTCCACAGGGGAACAAAGATGTGAAACCCCCCAGGACGACGGTTCTGGCCGACATCCCATCAGGGGGCACGCGATCCATCAAGAGCATTTGGGAGAACGCCAACTTTTCGGACAATTCCGCCAATAAGGTGCCATTTTTTATGACGTTACGCTTTGATTTCCTACAACTGGAGTGGCCATTTTTTGCCTTGTATCAGCAGTAATAATATGTTGACTTTTCTCCAAAATCTGGCAGGACGCCGTCGTGTTCAACAAAAGAAATTCAGCGAGTCGGACGGAAAAGCCCACCCGCGTCGAGAAGACCCCGCCCACCGCCACCGCCGCCATTGCCGAAGCAGAACCGGCGTTAGCGCCGCAGTCCGGGCAACCACGTGCTAATGTAAATTTTCTTTTACCGTCATCTATCATTTTTTTTTAAATCTAAAAAAAAAAAAAAAAAAAGGAAAGAAAGAATCTGGCAACCCATCTGAAATCCTCCCATTAAGCCGAGTATTTTGAAATAATACATTTGAGACTACAATTGTTTGTTAGATGGGGGGCCTATTAGATAAGGGGTCTATTAAATGGGGAGTCTATTAAATGGGGAGTCTATTAAATGGGGGGTCCATTAAATGCATGAACTATTTCTGGGGTTTTTGTACAGGACACCAATAAGCAAAGTGACGTGGGTAACAAACGCAACATGTGGGAGACCAAGAAGAGCTCAACACCCGCCAAGGTCAGAAATTTATTCATTAAAAGTATATATATTGTTTTTTTTTTTAGCTAATTTACGGTCCCTGTCATGCTGTTACAGGTCTTGGCTGGAGTCAGAGGAAAGTTTGTCTAAAAGTAAGTTTTTATAATCACACTTATGGGGGGGAAAGTGTATTTTATGTATTTTTTAAATTAAAGTGATTTTTACAAAATTATTTTTGAACTAAAAACACAGAAAAATGATTAAAAATTGCAATTATTGATTTAAAAAGGGGAAAATCAGGAAATATAATATACATTTATACTCTTCATTTGAATTTGAGCCGAAAACAGAAAGTCGGCACTCATGATTGACTTTCCGGGCCGCACAAAATGATCCGGCGGGCCACATTTGGCCCCCGAACCGCCACTTTGACACCATTGCTCTACATTAACCATAATATTCGAGCGATGACAGTATGTCTTAACCCAACTAAATTTAAATACAGTGAACTTACAACAAGCACGCGTACAACCTTTCACCTGAGAACCACGTGGGGGCGCTCCTGCAAGTCTTTAAATGTAAAACAACTGTTCACCTTGACCTCATTTCTTGACACCGTCGTACCGAGAAACAGTTCCACGTGACACATTGTCGCTTGCTAGCTTAGCAACGATGCTACGACTTGCGCTAACTCGGCTAAATTCCTTCAATCCTATTGGTTGAATGGCGACGGATGGGCGGGGCGATGACCGGAGGAAAGGGCAGATGACAACGTGACACCTTTTCTAAACAATGTGAAAGAACAGGTGGCAACTCCAGCGTGACCACCATCATATTTTTATTTTTATAAAACTTTTTACAACGACTTATTTATATGTGCACTTAATGGTGACGTTTTAAATATATGTCATGACTATAATGACATTCAATTCAATAGGCGTGGAAATTGGACACTCCCATTTTTTGACTCGTTACCTAGGTAACAAAGTACAATGTAAGGCAAGGGTAGGGAACCTATGGCTGGAGAGCCATAAGTGGCTCTTTTGATCAGTGCGTATGGCTCTTTGCTAACCGTTAAATTAAAATATGGAAAGCGCAGCAATAGGGAGTCACGTCTTGCACCATTTTAATCATAATAATATTATATCTTATTACTTATTGATTGATTAGCAATAGTGTTTAAACTTTAAATGACTTTAAAAGAGGTGATATGGCTCAAAAAGACACATTTTCAAGTATATTTTTTAAATGGTTACTGCGTTAACGTTACGAATAACATTTGAAAATATTAGTTTGGCCGTGTGTTGTGCAATTTTGTATTGTTTGACAAAAAAGAGGCGGAGTCTAACCTGTGTCCGTCATTGTTTTGACTGTCTCTAGCACCCCAGCAAATATTTTCTGTGGCTGCCAGCCTGCCGTCCTTCCTTCCTTCAAGCATGACCTCTTGACCAGAATGAGCTTCCCCTAAAGAATACAAAAAAAGTTAGATAATATATATATATCTATAAAAAAATGCATTTGTCTTGCACCATATGATTAATCAACACAAATCTTGTTTGTCAGCGTATGAAAATGTTTCTTCTTTTTTTAGTTTTTTGTGATTTGCTGTCGAATACACGCAATTTTTATTAATCACACAATTATTATGTCCAAATTATATTAAAAAAATCTCATTTTGATTTCATAAATATGGTGATTGATGAATAACAAAACAAAAATAGCAAGAATGTTTCTGATTGGCTAATGGAGATGATTTTTTTTTCTTTTGGTTTCTGATCAAAATAAATCATAATTACTTTTGTATGAATGTATAAAAAGGGGCAAAGTGGTAAAAAACAAAATTTCTTGATATTTGAACAAAAAAATGATGTTCGGATGCTGATTTTGATTTTTTGGGGGATTGAAGTTGATAATTAAATCAATTTTATATTTGTGGTTTGTGTTGCTAGGAAGAATCTAGAACAAAAATAACTGAACTTCAAATGTTATGAATGTATGCTAAAATGAATGTCAAAATGTTTACACATTCCTGTTCAAAAAAGGACTTAAAAATACACAAAGATTACACATTAAAAAACATTTTGTGTTTTCATTACTACTTAAACAAAGTGTGTCAACTTTTTATATGAACTTTTTTAATATTGGTCCATATATAAGGCGCATTGGATTATAAGGCGGCCTGTCTCTTTTGGAGAAAATGGAAGACTTTTAAGTGCGCCTTATAGTTGTGAAAATACGGTCAAATGAAAAAGGAGGGTGTGGCCTCTTCTTTCGGAGGTGGGAGGGTTAGGGTGGGGCATGGGTTAGAGTCCCTCCCACTTCAGTCATTGAGCGCTCTCGGAGTCACGTGACCACCAGGGAAGGGCCCATTGAAGAGCGACGTGTATATATGGGTTAATTATAAAAATAAAAAAACAATTAAAAAAAGAGGGGGCGGAGACACACTTTGCTTGTCAAGATCAAGGAGGGCAAGTCAGTTACACGATCGCTCTGAAGGTAAGGACTCTTATAAGGAGAAAAAATATATATAAATAAAAAAATATATATGTATATCTAGATTGAAATGTTTTTTGTGATATAAAAAAAGTATTTTTTTTTCTGAATTATTTTTTGTGTCAGATGGATGATTAATTTTGCATGACTATTAAATTCAGATGATTTTTTAATTTGACTATTGCATTTAGATGATGATTATTTTAGCATAAATATTACATTGTGATGATTTTTTATTTGACTATTAATTACATTTGAATGACTATTTTTGCATGGCTATTAAATGTAGATTTTTTTTATTTGACTATTAATTACATTTGGATGATAATTATTTAAGCATGACAATTACATTTGGCTGATTTTTTCATTTGTTGTATTTATTGTTGTTTATTGTACTGCAACCATACATATTATGAATAGAAATCTGATGAAAATTAATGGTAAATGATTTTGATAAGTATTTATTTGCTTTTAATAAAAGAGCCATAAATTTTAAATATTTGTAAAAATGCTAAAAATGTTGCTGGGTAGATTTAAAAATATATATATCTGGAAAATAATCGCTAAAATAATACATATACAAAAAATATTTCAATAGATTTAATTAATAAAAAACTGCTAAATAAATTGGCCTTTTATTTAAATTCTTATCAATATTAATGCAATGATCATAACTCTTTTAAAAATGACACAAAGACATATCGTGCAAAAAGAGAATGAGTCACATGACTTGCGAGCTAAAAATGAAGCGTCTCTTTTTTTAAACGGTGCCAACGCTATGTCACTATGCTGTTTATTGATGAGGAATATTGTTTTGACAAATTGCAGATTTATTTCAAGCGGGTGACTCAAGAACAAAATGTCCGACACAGAAGAGGTCATGGACGAGGCAACTCAGTATGTCATCGCTATTATACTTCGCTAGCATGTTAGCATTAGCTGTAAAAAGATAATAACTTATATTTCATGTCATTTTTTTCCTTGCAAAGGGAGGAGGAAGGTAAGGATGCATTTTTTTATCGTATTTCTGCCTTCATTTATCGTATTTTCTCGCATATTAGCCGCATCCGCCTATAAATTATTGAATTTGACAATTTCCCTCGTATAAGCCTCCCCCTGGTTCACAATTTTCACATCCATATTCATGGTTTTAATAGGAGTACAAATGTCTTACTTTGAAGGGAAATCTTAAGAAAATTCATTGAATTAAAAAAGGAAGTCATGTGAGCAGTACAACCAGGAAGTGTGTCAGTAGCGGTTTAGTTTGTCATCCCTAGGTGGCGCCCTGAGTGAGTAATGGCAGGCACAAATGATTTTTTCAGGTTTTATGGATGATATGGTTTATTTTTTTTCTTGGATTTCATTCATAGACGTCAAAATAGATTTTGTTAAGTGTTGTCCAAGTGGCGGCCCGGGGGCCGAATCTGGCCCATCGCATCATTTTGTGCGGCCCGGAAAACAAATCATGAGTGCCGATTTTGTTTTAGGATCATATTAAAATGATAGATATAGATGTAAATTAAATTTCATGATTTTTCCCCCATTTTAAATCAATAATTGTCATTTTTTTCTGATTTTAGTTCAAAAATCATTTCGTAAAATCAAAAAATATATTTAAAAAAAAGCTCAAATAAACATTGCTTAAGATCTATAAAAAAACAAAATTTTCAAGGCTTTTAATCCAGTTATTTTAATCCATTTATATATTCTTGTAGTTTTTGAGATACAAATATTGCAAATATGAGAGGAAATACGATATTTATCATTTATAATGAGATTATATTGAAGCCATGTGAAAATACGAATAATACGACTCATTTCTGTTTAAGATGAGTCAAAACCCAAGCCAAAGTAAGTGGATTGGTCGCAATGCCATTCTGTTTGTCCGTTTGTCCTCTCCCATTCGCTATCATCCACCCTCTCCGTTTAATTTCAACAGATTTATGTCAAACATCTCGGCCCAGAAGATCCCCGATGGCGAGAAAGTGGATTTTGACGTGAGTTTGCGTCCCCGAAAAACAAAAGCGGGCTCACCCAGCGACCATTCTCCAATGTCGGCGAGTGCAGGACATCCACCGGAAGCGGTTGGACAAAGATCTGTCCGAGTTGCAGTCGCTCATCGAGGCACACTTTGTCCAGAGGAAGAAGGAGGAAGAGGAATTGGTCGCCCTCGTCAACAGAATCGTGAGTCGGAAAAAACACGAAATACGTCGACAAATTGTACGTTTTGTGACAGTTCGATGTCTGAATGTCTCAATAAAGGAGAAGCGGCGTGCCGAGAGGGCGGAGCAACAAAGGATCCGGGCCGAGATGGAGAAGGAGCGGCAGGCCCGGCAGGCCGTAAGTGGACGCCCATTAGGAAAAGTGGTGCTCGGACGTTTGGTCGCCCGGACATTTGGTGACATATCCAAGTACAGTTCAATATCCAAGTACTGTTTAATATCGAAATACAGTTTAATATCGAAGTACTGTTTAATATCAAGTACTGTTTAATATCAAGTACTGTTTAATATCAAGTACTGTTTAATATCAAGTACTGGTTAATATCAAGTACTGTTTAATATCAAGTACTGTTGAAACCAGCTCTCAAAATTATATTCATGAGTTTTATATATGAACAAGTACTGTTTGATATCTAAGTACTGTTTAATATTTAAGTACTCTTGATAGCAGCTCTCAAAATTATATTCATGAGAGTTTAATATCTAATTATCTACTGTTTTCAACAGTACTTAGATATCAAAATTATGTTTATGAGATTGTTTAATATCTAAGTACTGTTTAATATCCAAGTAGTATTGAAAACAGTAGATATTTAGATATTAAACTCTCTCGAATATAATTTTGAGCGCAGGTTTCAACAGTACTTAGACATTAAACAGTACTTAGAGATATTAATCAGTACTTAGATATGAAACAGTACTTAGATATGAAACAGTACTTAGATATGAAACAGAACTTAGATATGAAAGATTACTTAGATATGAAACAATACTTAGATGTGAAACAGTACTTAGATATTGATCAGTACTTATGTATTGATCATTACTTCGATATTAAACAGTACTTAAATATTAAACAGTAATTAGATGTGAAACAGTACTTACATATTAAACCGTACTTCGATATTAAACAGTACTTCGATGTTAAACTCTCTCTCATGGTTATAATTTTGAGAGCTGGTTTCAACAGTAAACTGTCACCAAACGTCCGGGCGACCAAACGTCCGAGCACAGAAAAATGGGCGGGACTCAAACCTGAATGTATGTATGGCGCTTGCAGGAGGAGAAGGAGCGCAGAGAGCAGGAGGAGCAGAGAAAGAAGCACGATGACGACGCCAAGAAGAAGAAGGTCCTCACCAATAAGACCCAGCAGTACGGCGCCGGGCAGAAGGTGCCTGAACATTTATTAATGTATTTATTTCTAAAGCGAATTCGGCATTGACTTTTGGAATCCCGGCAATAACAGAGTGAAAAGAAAGGCAAAAAGCAGACAGAGAGAGAGAAGAAGAAGAAGATTTTGGCCGAGCGCAGGAAGCCGCTCAATATCGACCATTTGAATGACGACAAACTCAAGTATGGCGTCGAATTGGTGGAAATATGAATAAAGTTTAATTTAAAATTGATTGACGCGCAGGGAGAAGGCCAACGAGATGTGGCAGTGGCTGATGCAACTGGAGACGGAGAAATACGACCTTAACGACAAATTTAAAAGGCAGAAGAGTGACGTAAGTACCTCCAGAAATTCAGTTTCTAGGAAAATGAAGTCTTAAAAATTGCAAATGGCCGTTTCATTCTACTTTATACGAGAACATTTGTTTTGGCAGATCCACCTGCTTCTTGTCCGAGTGCAAGACCACCAAAGGTGAAGTTTGGCGAAAAATGTCGTCTTGATGGTGATTGGTCGTTGAATAGTTAGATTTTTTAACGTGGATTTTTTCGTGTTTGTTTGTCATTTAGCACCAAGGGTCGTGGAAAGGGCAAGATGGCACCCCGGCTGAGGTAGACTGGAAGAGACTCAGACCAGGAACCCCAATCTACTCATCAATACGCAATCAATACGCGAGCATTTATTACGGTCTTGAAATGGGAAAAATGGGAATGATATGTTGCTCTTGAGTGCAATATCATGTGTGAGTGAAACATGTCAATAAAATCAGAGTCAAATTTGAAAGATGGACGTTTTTTTGGATGAGATTTTTTGGGAAATAATGACTACAGTAATCCCTGGAATAGCGCGGTTCATGTACACCAGGTATGGCCGCGTATATCGAAAAATATTATTATGTTATTATATCTGGGTTTTTTTCAGTGGGGAGTCCTACAGCGCAAATTTCCACATTTTTATGAATTTAAAATAAAAATAATCATGTTTTGCAATAACAAGTTTCAGTGAGGATATTTTTAAATTTCTGTGAACTTTAAAAAGAAATAAAAAAATAATTACGAGTTTGAGCATGGATTTTCATATTTTTATGAAATTCAAAAAAATAATAATTATAATTTTTCAGTGCCAAAACAGCAAGTGTTTTGCAATTAATTTAATTTCAGTAAGGATTTTTTAAATTTTTTATGAACTTTAAAAATTAATACATTTATAATTATGAGTTTCAGCATGGATTTTTCACATTTTTATGAACTTAAAAAATAATAATAATATTTTTTCAGTATCCTAGCAGCAAATGTTTTCCAATGACGAGTTTCAGCGTGAATTTTAAATTTTTTTACGAACTTTAAAAATAAATAAATATAATTGTAATAATTAATAAAAAAATCATAAAGTAATCGATAATGGAGAGATTACTTATCATTTGACCAATAGTGTTCCACGTTTAAACTTGTGAAACAAGGTTAGTATCCGAGTGGTGCCGGTGACAAGAAATGTTTGTTCTCTGTCATATCTATTTTTAATATTTTTCCACAAAAAAAAACATTTCCTCTGATGGATAATAACATCATCATCATCATCCCTGCAGTTACATTTTGGTACATAAGAAAAATAGAATATTCCTTCTCAAACGTTGAATATTTAGCGATCGAGAGAAGGAAAAATGCCGGGTTTTGACTTCACTTCAATCGGACTGTACATTGACAACTATCATTATTTTTCATACACATGATAATAACCACTTGGTTTCTGTGTACCTGGGGGGTGCCGGTCCTCGTCCTCGTAGTTGGAGGAAAATAAGCGTCCAGGTTCCTTCCCGAAATCACCACAAATGCGTTTCTCGGATCTCTGCGATCACCTGGCTGGCTTTTTGCAGGGCCTATGGTAAATCAGCATTAGAAAAATATTGTAATATTCAATGTTCCCTCTATTTTTTCATCTAAAACATGCTGTAAAACACAAAAAAATTAAGAGTGGACAGAGCTACTGCCACTGGCTTGGCTTCCGCGTAAACAGCGCCATCATGGGGAAGGAGTATATATACAATAATAATAATAAAAAAGGATGAGAGTAGTGTGCAGCTTAGAGGGAACATTGGTAAAATTGTATGTTTGGACACTATATTAACATTATTATTATATTTTTATGGCCAGAGATAACAATATTGTAATACTGTACATGTGGACACTACAAAAACATTATTTTTAAAACTTTTATGGGCAAAATGTCATACAACGCTCATATTGTCAATTGAGATGTAACGTATTTCCGCACTATAAGGCGCAGCTTCAATGAATGCCCTAACTTAAAAGTTGTTTTATATATAAAAGGTGCATCGGTTTGTAAATCACAGTCGTAGTGGTAGTGTAGTAGCAAGTTGTTTTATGGATTCACCAGACTACAGGTGTTAAAGTGGTGGCCCGCGGGCCAAACGTGGCCCAACGTCTCATTTTGTGCGGCCCGAGAAAGTAAATTATGAGTGTCGATTTTCTGTTTAAGGATCACATTCAAATGAAGATTGGAGATGTATAAGGAATATTTCCTGATTTCTAAGTCAATTATTGCAATTTTTTTATCAATTTTTTCTATTGTTTTTAGTTCCAAAAAAAAAATTAATCTAAAAATTAAATATTTTTTGTTTTCCACTTCGTTTTGTGATCAAATTCAAACAAAGCTCATAGATGTATATTATATTTCCCTTTGTTTCCCCTTTTAAATCAATAATTGCAGAAGATTTCGACTCATTTAAATGTCCAAAATGGATTTTTGCATGAGCACAAAAAGAGTGGCCTACCTTGAGCATGTCTGCCGCCTCATTACGCCTCTGCGCCATATCTTCCGATTCGGTCAGCAGGTCGTCCAGCAGCACCGACTTGTACAGTTGTCCTACCAGTTCACTTTGCAGACAGTCTTTCACGTGGTTCACCAGGAAGTGCATCACCGCCTTGGGAACGCTGAGAAGGACGGAAGAGACATTGAAAAAACATCTATTTTTATTGGATGAACTACAGGGGAAAACATGGTGGGTCTTTAGGTATACCTATCTTGGATATTTTTGCGCACGATAAGAAAATAGGACTTGATCAGCCTCTCGATGACTTCACAATCTCGCTGTTCCCGAGCGGAGAGTTTTCTGGACACCGGGACGGGCTGCAGAGGACACGAAATGACGACTTTAGCGTGGACAACAACATCTCACATCTCCATTTTTAACGTGGGCTTACCACATCGAGTAAATTGACAGCATGGCCCTTCTGGGGGCTGTTGAGAATGGGAGTTTGAATCCCTGTCCTGTCACCTGACGCACCATCTTCGCCTCTTTTCAGCATTCCTCTCCAGGTTCCCATCCCGCCGCTATCCGTCTGATCGCTGGAGGATGCGTTTGGAGTGCCCACTGCTGCCATCTGCTGCCCGGAGGAGAGATGGACAGGGAAGAAGCAATCACCATTAGGCTGCATAAGTAATGGTGGCATCATCACGATTGATTGAAGTTACCTTGTCTCGTGAGACGGAAGGGGGTAGATCCCTCATTCTGTTGCGTCTCTGCTCCTGTGAAAATATGTAAACTGATATTAGTGTTTTTTTTTTTTCATACCCCAGACATAAGGACTTTGAACTTAAAGTAGCGCGACACAAAGTCCCTTCTGTGTAATAACTTTGGGGTGTGCAATATTTTAGATCAAGGGTGTCAGACTCGGGTTGGTTGGCGGGCCACTTTAATGTCAACTTGATTTCATGTGGACCATTTTAGATAGAATATTTAGATTTTTTTTAATAAATGGATTAAAAGAAATGGATTAAAATCCCTGAATATTCAGTTTTTATACTGTTTTTATATGTTAGCTCTTTTTTTAAATGTATTTTTAGATATTACAAAATGATTTTTGAACTAAAGACACAAAAAATGATTAAAAAATTACTATTATTGATTTAAAAGGAAGAAAATCAGGAAATTTAATGTACATCTATACCAGTGATTTTCAAACTTTTTTGGCCACCGCCCCCTTCACCGCCGGGCCAAAATGCCAACGCCCCCCTCTTTACCCCTTTCCAACGAACGAAGCTTAAATAAATAGAAGACAGGCGCCTCAGATATTATTCGCTAATTTCGTTTCTTTTAATAGACCAATGCGCAGTTCACCTCGAATCATAAAAATTGATAGCTGATGCATTAAGCCGGTGGCTGTGCGCATACGTCTGTGGTTAAGCGTTGCCGGCGCGCTATTGTGTGCTCCTCTGCGGCTGACTGGATGGTGGTGGTCTCCCCAGTCGCCTGCATCGACGATAAACTCGCGACAATTAGTGATATACGGTATATGCGCGCTGCTCGTGAGCGCTCGAGCAGACAACGTTTCTTGTTTCAATAAAGCTTGTTTTTTGTCGACTTTTTATTACAGACAATCAATTTTTCCGGTCTTTCTACAAACACCAACGTCACATTTTACTGTAATTGCTCCATCGCCCCCTTCACTATTTCAACGCCCCCCATTCGCCTGTTTATTCGTCAGCGCCCCCCTGAAAGTTCACACCACCCCCCAAGGGGCGGTACCGCCCACTTTGAAAACCACTGATCTATACCAAATGTGTCAGAGCAGGGTTGGTTTGGACCATTTTAGATATATTTAAAAAAATAATAATAAATGGATTAAAATGCCTGAATATTACGTTTTTTATAGATCTAAAATAATGTTTATTTTGGCAATTTTAAACAAATATTTTTAGATTTTACAAAATGATTTTTTTAATTAAAAACACCCAAAAAATTGATTAAAAAATGACAATTATTGATTTAAAAGGGGGGAAATCAGGAAATGTAATATACAACTATACTCTTGTACCTCAATGTTATGGTTCATGAGGCCGCAGGCGTCAGCAAAGTCGGGGTGTTTGGTGTTGATGTAGGCCAACTCGATTGCCACCAGGTTGTGAACCTAAACAAAAAAAACATTTAATATTTAAATGCAGTCAAAATATTGTTAGTGTGCACTTCTGCTACCATGTCATTGGTCACTGGCAGTCTCTTTCTCAACAGGCACGTGACAACTTCCACGATGGCGTCGTGAAGCTTGGGGAATCTCAGCAACTCCTGCGCAACAGAAAAAAGAATCCATATCTTATGAGCCTTTCCTCCAAAATTCTACCCAAATGTGCCTTTTTTTGTCACCTGTGTGCTGTAGTTGCTGCAGTGTTGGATGATCCTCTGCATTTCCTCGTGAACCAGTTCCACGCAACGTAGACTGGGCTCCTCCAGGCGCTTGACTTGTCTCTTGACCAACAACTCAAAGGAAACCTCAGGCACAAACAACGCCGGCCTCGGTCCCTGCCAACGACATTCCATCCCAATGTTCAGACTTACATTCGGCGTCACGATTTGTGGTGCTCGGAGATTTAGTCGCCGGTCTTTTGGTGACAGAGTTTACTGTTGAAACCAGCTCTCAAAATTATATTCATGAGTTTAATATCCAAGAAAAATGTTTAATATCTAAGTACTGTTTAGTATCTAAGCACTGTTTAATATTTAAGTAGTGTTTAATGTCTAAGTATTGTTTAATATCCGAGTAGTGTTCAATATTTAAGTAGTGTTTAATATCTAAGCACTGTTTAATATTTAAGCAGTGTTTAATATCTAAGTAGTGTTTGATATCCAAGTACTGTTTAATATCCAAGTACTGTTTAATATCCAAGTACTGTTTAATATCCAAGTACTGTTTAATATCCAAGTACTGTTTAATATCCAAGTACTGTTTAATATCAAAGTACTGTTTAATATCTAAGTACTGTGTAATATCTAAGTACTGTTTAATATCTAAGTAGTTTAATATCTACATACTGTTGAAACCAGCTCTCAAAATTATATTCATGAGAGTTTAATATCAAAATATCTAGTTTTCAACAGTCCTTAGATATTAAACAGTACTTAGATATTAAACTCTCATGAATATAATTTTGAGAGCTGGTTTCAACAGTACTTAGATATTAAACTCTCTCTCTTAAATATTAAACACTCTCTCATGAATATAATTTTGAGAGCTGGTTTCAACAGTAAACTCTCCATTTGACCGGCGACCAAACGTCGTGGTCACGCGAATCAGCGTCACGGCGACCCACCGTGGCGTTACGGATGGCGGTGAGAACGTCGATGGTGGTCAGACCGCCCAGGGGATCCACCGACTCCAACGTGCGGCCGAAGGTCTCGTGAAATATGTAACAGATTCTGGCACCGCCACAGCTGAGGAGCAACGAAAGCGTCGAGTTCGACAAAAGCTGCGGTTTGGGAGGCGGCGCCGGCCGGTCTGACTCACAGCTCGGCGGTCTCGATGTACTTGGCCGTGCCCTCGATGGTGTGGCAATACTCGGCGGCAAATTTGGTGATGAGTTGCAGCAAGGTGGCGCTCTGGTCCTCCACCGGCTCGCCGTAGCTGTTGAGCAGCGACTGGTACTGGGCCGCCAACACGTTGATTCGGGTTTTCAGTTCTGGAAGGCAGTCTCGGATGTGGTGCATTAGCAACCTACACAAAAGGGAAAAAATCTCTCCTTAAAATAATACATCTATGAAGTATTCCCGTATTTTCTCGCTTATACACTATTTGTCACAAAAAAAATGATGACCTAATCGAGGGTACGGCTTATATGCGCATAAATTCTTTCCCTTCAAAGTAACCCATTTGTACTCCCTATTAAAACCATATGTAGATGAAAATTTGTGACTAGAGGGGGCGGCTTATACGAGGGAAATTGTAATAGTCAACGATTTAAAGGCTATTTTAAGGGTGCGGCTTATATGCGAGAAAATACAGTAGTATTCCGTACTGTATGTGATATGCTTTGTGTGTTTATTGTTTAAATAAAAAATTAGTTTATGTATTTGGTTCCATAACTCTGTTTGTTTGCATATTAGCAATCAAGCTAACTCAACTCTGGACTATGACTACCTTCTCTTACCTGTTTAATGTCCTGGCCAAATATTTAGTTCCACTTCTGTTTGCTAGCGAGGGATACTTCTTTTGTAGGAAAGCATATTCATCACGAATAGCATCCGCCACTGGTTTCTTCATATTGATATCCAGCTGGCTTCTATTCACACCAAAACATATCAAGAACCCACCATTAGCACCCCTGAAGAGCTAACATACGCTAACAGGCGGACCCCCACTTCACCTGTTGACAACTCCAATAATCCCCAGTTTAACTGGAATGACTCGGCCCATCAGAATATCCATGGCGTCCGTCCCGGCGTCCATCAAATCTAGCTTGGTGACTACTGCTAGCGTCCTCCTACCTGAACAAAAAATGGAGGAAGCAATTACTCTTAGCATATGGCAAGTACTGCATATTTTTTTGCATATTAGCTGCATTCATGTATAAGCCATACCCTGAAAATTGCCTTAAAATGGTTGAATTTGTCAATTTCCCTCGTATAAGCCGCCCCCTGATTCACAATTTCCACCTCTGAATTCATGGTTATGATAGGGAGTAAAAATGTGTTACTTGGAAGGGAATTTTTTTACGAAAATTAGTTTTTCTGAGATTCTGTAGCATCGTTTGATGTTGCCTGCACGTAGACAAATTCAAAAAGGAAGTCATGTGAGCAGTACAACTATGAAGTGTGTTCGTAGCGGTCTAGTTTGTCATCTCCAGGTAAGATGGCGGCACCCTAAGTGAGCAATGGCAGGCACAAGTAACTGAGTTTTTTTCACGTTTTTTCATGTTTTATGTCATATACAGGTATTTTTTTCTTGAATTTCTTTCATAGAGATCAAAATAAATTTAATTTGACATTTTATCTAATTTATCTTTTCACAATTTTGAAATAAATGACCTTATCAGCTGCATTGTCTTGCGGTATTTCATCTTGGTCACATTGCAGTTTAGTCTAATTTATGCGCATATAAGCCGTACCCTCCATTCAGTCGTCATGTTTTGGAGCGACAAATGCGGCAAATATGCGAGAAATGACAGTACTGTAAGCAGTAGCGTTAAAAAAAAAAATTTACGGAGCATTTATACCATCAGGGTCAACTTCACGTGCCACCTTTAGGGCCTCGGAGGTGGCCATGTCTGTGTTGGCAGCAGTCACAGCCAAGATGATGGAGTTGGGGTTGGAAATATACTTGACGATCAGTTCACGGATCTGAATCTCGATATCTTTGGGCTGGTCACCCACCGGCACCTGCAGGGGAAAATCCCAGGACAGGTAAAATGGGAGCTTACATCCCGGTTTTGGGCGGGTTTAATGTGCCTCACCTTTGTAATGCCAGGCAAGTCCACTAGTGTGAGATTGACAACATTCGGTGAGAAGACTTTGAGGTGAATTGGTTCGTCACTGATACCCTGAAGACAAAAACAAAGTAGAAATGAGGGGGCCCCCCATACTATCATTTGAAGGGAGACAAACAAGAAGCATCGTTTTGGTTGAATTTTCTG